>NC_077229.1:437734413-437813151 GCF_027887165.1 Monodelphis domestica | reverse complement strand
TCTCTCTCTCTCTCTTTCTCTCTCTCTTCTTTCTTTCTTTCTTTCTTTCTTTCTTTCTTTCTTTCTTTCTTTCTTTCTTTCTTTCTTTCTTTCTTTCTTTCTTTCTTTCTTTCTTTCTTTCTTTCTTTCTTTCTTTCTTTCTTTCTTTCTTTCTTTCTTTCTTTCTCTCTCTCTCTCTCTCTCTCTCTCTCTCTCTCTTTCTCTCTTCTCTCTCTCTTCTCTTCTCTCTTTCTCTCTCTTTCTCTCTCTCTTTCTCTCTTTCTCTCTTTCTCTCTTTCTCTCTCTTCTCTCTCTCTCTCTCTCTTTGTAGCATCCCAAGCATATTCACATCTATGAAATATAGATGACTGTATTACTACTGTGTCTCCAAGCATGAGGCTTTACCGATAAGCTTTGTGAAGGTAACCTTGACCTGATCACGAGACCTATTGCCCAACACAAGTCCATTAACATGTTCGGAGACTTGCCCGGGAAAGCGTGGTTATGTCCTACACGCCCAAAAGGTGTTCCTCTACCTTGCACCCAATCTTAATTGTCTATACTTTGTGATGTGGTTACTACGTCCTTGGGAGTACCGCCCAAGCAGGACATGAATAAATTCAGAGGCAATCCCATGAACTTCCTCTTGGCCTTTCTCCCTTCCATGGAGCTCCACTGGGCTCCTCAATGACTATGTCTCTCTCTTCTTGACCTTCTCCTTCCCCGAGGCTGGAACCATCTCGGCCTGCATTCTCTATCTTAATCTCCTCAACCACCTTGTATTCCATTATCCTCATTTTCCGCCTTAAGGAAAATCATAGGGGTTGCCTGCCCTATCCAATCACTGATTTGTCCGTGTCTTTCATTTCACCCTGGTTCTCGGTTCCTACCTCTCCTCGGGTCCCATCACAAAGGTGAGCCCCTTCCCTTGTGGGACCCTGCTGGTCAGGGAAGTCCATTAAGGAAAACCCCACACTCTTTCTCTCTCTCTTTCTCTCTCTCTTTCTCTCTCTCTTTCTCTCTCTCTTTCTCTCTCTCTTTCTCTCTCTCTTTCTCTCTCTCTCTTTCTCTCTCTCTTTCTCTCTCTCTTTCTCTCTCTCTCTTCTCTCTCTCTCTTTCTCTCTCTCTTCTCTCTCTCTTCTCTCTCCTCTTCTCTCTCTCTTCTCTCTTTCTTTCTCTCTCTCTTTCTCTCTCTTTCTCTCTCTCTTTCTCTCTCTCTTTCTCTCTCTCTTTCTTTCTTTCTTTCTTTCTTTCTTTCTTTCTTTCTTTCTTTCTTTCTTTCTTTCTTTCTTTCTTTCTTTCTTTCTTTCTTTCTTTCTTTCTTTCTTTCTTTCTTTCTTTCTTTCTTTCTTTCTTTCTTTCTTTCTTTCTTTCTTTCTTTCTTTCTTCTTCTTTCTTTCTTTCTTTCTTTCTTTCCCCTTACCTTCCATCTTGGAGTCAATACTGTGTATTGGCTCCAAGGCAGAAGAGTGGTCAGGACTAGGCAATGGGAGTCAAGTGACTTGCCCAGGATCACACAGCTGGGAAGTAGATGAGGCCAGATTTGAACCCAGGACCTCCCATCTCTAGTCCTGACTCTCAATCCACTGAGCTACCCAGCTGCCCCCCCCCCCCATTCCAGACTTTTCTTGAATGATTTTTGCTCTCATTTAGGTCAAGGGGTGACAAGAATATTTTTTTCCCTGGTTCAAGTTATAGAGCCTAGTAGTTCTTGGATCCAAATGTGCTGTTGCTTTCTTTCCTATCCTGTAACTGTTCTCATCTGAATTCTCAATTCCTTGGGCATATTGTTAGATTATTCCTTTTAATCCATTTTCTCCATTTTGTGGGTGAGTTCATTTCACTCATGTTCATGGTTACTCTTGATTCCACTTTTTAAAAAATTGAAATATTTTTCCATGGTTACAGGCTTCATGTATTTTCCCACCCCTCCCCCATCTTGGAGCTGACAAGCAATTCCACTGGGTTATACATGTATTATCACTCAATACCTATTTCCATATTTCCATTTTTGTAATCTGATTCCACTCGTAAGGGAAAAAAAATGGTGAAAGAGAATGACTGTGATCAGTGTCAATAAACTGTATTCAACGTGTGCTGCTCCCATTTCCCTCCCCTGTTTTCCCCCTCTTGGAACATTTTAATTATATGCACATTTTGCATTCTTAGAACTAAGAATTCCAGAATTTTCCCTCCTCTACATTTTTCTCTTATTTCATTATGGCCCATGATATTGGCTGATGTTGTAAGCACAAACTAATGGAAGGGTAGTAAATTGTTTTGTCATTTTTTCAGAAAAACTTCATTTGAACATCAAATCCAAGGCCGATTTCTCCACATTTGTTCAGGAGATTCACAACAATTTTTCTTGCTATGTGATCATCAATAATCTTGTATTGACCAACATAATCATACTTCATCAATACAGTTAAGAACAAAATCATTACTAAAGAGCATGGGTTAATGAGAATCTGGCATTTTCTTTGTTTCTCTACATTTAGGATATCTTAAAGAATATCAGCAAGAATATTTGTGTGCACCTTGGTGATAGCACTGCAAGATGATAGAAAGAGCTACCCAATCTTTCGTCACCAAGCCCAGACCCTAATCTCTGCTTTTTACTGCCCCTGCCCCAACCTTTGGTTTATTTTTCCTTTATGATCTACCCACCAAAAGTGAAAATTTTTTTCCTTTTGATTTTTACCTGCAAAGTGATAGAGTTGGATTAGATGATTCTCAGGTCATTAAAAAACCTTAAAATATTTCAATAAACATGGAATTATTTTTTCTCTCCCCCAACTAAAGATAAAAAAGAAAAAATCTTTTAAATAAATGTGCATAGTCAAACTAAACAAATTCTTACATTTGTTTTGTCTAAAAATATATCTCATTTTGCTTCTTGACTCCATCACCTCACTCTCAGGAGAGAGATGGGTAATATGCCTCATCTTCAGAACTCTGAAATCATCCTTGAATACTGCACTGATCAGAGTTCTTAAGATTTTCAAAGTTGCTTGTCTTTCCAGTCTTCTTGTATACATTATTCTGATTATGTTTGAATTTACTTATAGCTCTTAGTCTAAAAACTGAGAACTATCTAGAAAGGAATTAAGAATCAATTTTAGTAGGGACCGCTAAGTGGTTCAGTAGAAAGAGCGGCAGGCCTGGAGATGGGAGATCTTGGGTTCCAATTACCTTCGTTCCTTCCTACCAATATGACCCTGAGCAAGTCACTTAACTTCAGTCCTTACCACTCTTCTGTCTTGGAACCAACACTTAGTATCAAATCTAAGGTATAAGGTAAGGGTTTTTAAAAAAGAATCACTAATAGGAACAATGAAAGCCTGAGCAGCAGGGCTCTCAGAAACTTAAAATTTGAGTAATTTTTTTCCCAGTTTTATTAATCCAGTTTAACAGTCCTTGAAATTACCAAATCTTTTAATTTTCATGTATCTTGAGCTCTCTGCTGCATTTGACATTATAGACTAGTCTATCATCCTATATTGATCTTCCCTTTCTCCGTCAATCCCGGGGGTGGGGGGATTTTCTTATCTTCATGCCTCTACTTTTCAACATGTGACAATCTGACTTCCTACTTCATTACTCAATTAAAGTGGCTTTCTCCAAAGCTACCAATGATTCCTTATTGATAAAGATGATGGCATTTTCTCCATCCTCATCCTTCTTGACTTTTTTTGCTATCTTTGATGTTACTGAATACCCTTTCCTCCTCGAAACTCTCTGGATTCTATTTTTTCATGATGTTGATCTTTCTCTGGTGGTTCTCCTATTTGACTGTCCCTTCCCAATCTCTTTTTTGGGCTCATCAGCTTCTGTGGATTTAATTAGCCTCTCTACACCTCTGACTCCCAGATCTATATATCTAATTGAAGGCTGTCTTCTTAGTTCTAGACCTTGGAGTCAGATGCCCTATAAACATCCCAAACTCAGTATGTCCCAAACAGAGCGCATTATCTATATTTCCACCCAAAGTCTCCTCTCTACTAAATGTCCATATTCCTCCTATTAAGGGCACTACTATTTTTTCCAATGACCTAGGCTCTTAGCTTTTAACCTTAGCATTATCTTCCTTAACTCCTCACTTCCCCTCAGCCCACATGTCATATCAGTTGCCAAAACTTGTTGATTCGGGCATCATATCTTTTTCATCCACTCCCTTTCCTTTATTTGCATAGACACCTTCTTAGTTCAGGCCTTCATTATCTCTTGTCCAGAAAATTGCAATGGCTTCCTAATTGATCTCTTTGCCTCTAGTCTCCATCCACTCCCACTAATCCTTCTCAAAACTGCAAAAGTGATTTTCTTTAAACACAGATCTGATCACACCATTGCCGTACTCTAACCTACTTTGGATCCCTGTTGATTATAGATAAAACATAACTCCTCTGACTTTAAAAAATATTATTTTTTCAATTACATGTGGAAACAATTTTTGACAATTGTTTTCTGACATTTTATGATTCCAATTTTCTCCTTCCCCCCTCCCAAGTGGTAAATATAGGTTATACCAGTGCTTTCATGCAATACACATCTCCATATTATCCAAGTTGAGATAGAAGAAACATATCATACATACAATAAAAAAACTCATGAAGGAAAATAAGTGAAATTTGGCCTGCATTGATCTGCAATCAGACTCCAACAGTTCCTTCTTTGCTGTAGATAGCATATTTCATCATTGGGTGCAGGCTGGGAGAAGAATGCAGAGTACTGTTATCTTTAACTCTAAGAAAAGGTCCTAGGCAGTAGGGGATTCCTTGGTACTTCAACACAAGATGATTAAAAAGTCGCTGAAATATGAGATCCACAAATTTAGAGACATTGCTGTCCCAAATATTCATCTGGACTATTTGTGCCCAACCTGTGGTAGAATCTTCTTTTTTTTAATTATTTTTTTCTTTAAATAATTTTCCATGTTTACATAATTCATTTTCTTTCCCTTCCCTTTTCCCTCCCCTCTCTCAGAGCCAACAAGCAATTCTGTTGGGTTGTACAAATATTATCACTTGATACCTATTTCCATATTATTCATTTTTGCTATAGAGAAATCTTTTAAAGCCTAAATCCCAAACCACATACTCATATATACGTGATAAGTGATGTAATATGTTTTTCTTTAGAATTTCTACTCCCATAGTTCTTTCTTTCAATGTGATAAGCATTCTTTCCCATAAGTCCTTCAGGAATGTCCTGGCTTATTGCATTGCTTCTAGTAGCAAAGTCCATTACATTGGATAGTTCCATAATGTTTTACTTTCTGTGTACAATGTTTTCCTGGTTCTGCATATTTCACTCTGTATCAGTTTATGGAGGTTCTCCAGTTCACATAGAAAGCCTCCAAATCATCATTTCTTATAGCACAATAGTATTCCATCACCATCATATTCCGCACTTTGTTCAGCCATTCCTCAATCAAGGGAAAGACCCTTCATTTTCTAATTTTTTGACATGTGGTAGAGCCTTCTGAGTTTGTATTGGTCTGATCAGCTACAGTTAGTCACACTGTACATTGATCCAGACATAGTGGTGACATTTTGGCCCTCTCTTTAAGTACAAAGTAAAATGACTGACCAACCAACCAACCAACCAACCAACTGACCAACCAACCAACCAACTAACAGAAGGTCAAACAGTTCTATAGTCTGAACAGATCATTCTTTCTTTCCCTTACAAAATGAACCAGTACAGAACAGAATTTTTTTGGACTTGGATATCTGTCCTAATGAGTTATATAGAGGTCCTAATAAGCTAGCCACTGTTAAAAACTATGATAAAACATTGTCTGCATTTCCTAGTTGTAGCCTTTTCCCTATACCTCCTCTTTCACCTTTCCCAACACACACACACACACACACACACACACACACACACACACACACAACTTCTACTTGAATAGGACTTCTAAATTATCTTATGGTCATGGACCCTTTTATGAAGTTTAGAGGCCTGTGTGAATTTAATATAAATTGTACTCCTTTTTCCTTTCTAAAAAGAAAGTTTTGGAAATCCATTTTGGTCTCACCCTCATCCTTTGATTAGGTTGGGAACTTGATGCCTGAGATTTATTTATATAAGGAGAAGCCTCTAGCTCCCTGGTGTCCTATAGGATGGTTCCATTTTGTCTCACATGACTCTTGGCATCCATAGGACTGGTCTCTGACCTAGACTGAGGTTGGGTCTGTCCAGCCAGAGAGACCCAGAGAGAATGACATCACTGGGGGTATAAATTGTGGATTGAGGAAGCAGTGGACTCTCTTGGCTAATAAAGAGACACAAAGTAAGTGGCAAACAGATTAACTAGGTGACTTGCCAATATTTATGTACCTTTTCTCTCTCTGATCTGCTTTCATTATCTAATAAATAATTATGAATTTAATTCAGTCTCTAGAGAATTATAATCCCAACACATCTATGAAGCCCTTAGAAAACTGTATTTAAAAATATAAACTAAAATACAAAGAGATTGCAAAGGCAACCAATTAAATTGAAATATAGTTATCAAAATCTTTTAAAAATCTTTTAAGGTCCTGGATTAAGAACCTTTCCACTAGACTGTTACTTTTTTTTTTGGCATGGAGAGATATTTTTATTTATTTTTTTTACAGTTTTGAATTAATTTATTTAGTCAATTTAGAACATTATTCCTTGGTTACAAGAATCACATTATTTCCTACCCTACCCTCCCCCCACCCTTCCCATAGTTGACACACAATTTCATTGGGTATTACATGCATCCTTGATCAGAACCTATTTCCATGCTGTTGATGTTTGTAATAGGATGTTCCTTTAGTGTCTATCCCCAGTCATATCCCCTCGACCCATGTAATCAAGTAGTTGTTTTTCTTCTGTGTTTTTACTCCCAGAGTTTTTCCTCTGAATGTGGATAGTGTTCTTTCTCTTAGATCCCTCCGGGTTGTTCAGGATCACTGCATTGCCACTAATGGAGAAGTCCATTACATTCCATTATGCCAGAGTGTGTAAGTCTTTGTGTACGATGTTCTCCTGGTTCTGCTCCTCTCACTCTGCATCAATTCTTGGAGGTCATTCCTAGACTGCTACTTATTATCAATAATAGATTTATTTACTTTTTATCCTTTGTGTGTTGTATACAGTACTTTTTTATCTCTTGCTAACAGTTGCTGTTTTTCTTTTTATCCCCAGAATTTATCCCATTACCTGCCATACAAGTTATGACTGCTTGTTGAAAGACTGGCATATTACAAGGTGGCAGCTTCTTTTTCCTACTTTTAGGTTCCTTTTCCTAATCACCTCCAATCTTTCCAACCATCTATCTTCTGATACCACACTGCTCTCATTTGGAACAAGTTAGGTATGTTGAATAACTTGAAACAGTTGTAGAGCTGGTTTTCCAGTTAGGATTTTGTAGATCTCTTTAAAGGCAGATGGCATATGAAGGCCAGAGGCATTTTGGTAAGCTAGATGATAAACGGATCCTGCACAGATGCCTCTGTAAGCATTGTTGGAGAAGTTCCTATGAATATTATGCCCTTCCATTGCCCAGGTCTGACTTTGTTCATTTATGGACTCTTTCTTCTCTCTGGGTAAGAAACATACCCGAGAATAGAAGATACTGCAAAGCACACAGGCCACCCAGGATGGAGAAAACTGTTTTGAGGTAGCTTTCAAGAAGCACATCAGATAGACCTACATTCCCCTCTTTAGGATCACTCTTTCCATTTGGATGAGAACTACCTCTCCAGAGAGCTTGATTAGCCATGAGGGAAGGAAAGAACCTATGTTGAACAGATGCAGTCAGGAAGGAAGTCTACCACCAAGGAGGGAGCAGAGATTGGATTCAGAAGCTGAAGCCTGAGTAGCAATCCTACTCCTTACAATATATATGACTTTGGGCAAGTGACTCTACCCCTATGAACCTCAATTTCCTCAACTATAAAGTAAGGGGGATAGAGTGTGTGGGTTTTAAAATTAATAATCAATAGCTAAATATTATATTTTTTAAAGTTTTATTAATAATAACTAAAACAAAAGAACTGCCTTACTTCAGCCAGTCACAGGTTCAAACGAGGACAAAGGGGGGGGGATTACAACTGCTTAAATATAATCATGCAAAATGTGGGGATGCAGGAAAATGGAATTTTGGGAAAAACTAAGGGACTTCTGGGGGATAAAGTCCAAAGGCTCAAAATCTCCATTTATACATACCCCCCCCCTCCCCGTGATCCTATTGGGAAACCAGTTTCACCAAAAGGATCATGGAAACATAATCAACTTAAAAATTGCAATAATTTGTGGATAAGAGGAAAAGAGAACAAAACCAATGATTACTAGGTTGACAAAAAGCCAATTTGGGGGCAGTCCTTTGGCATAAGAATATACATTCAAAACAAAGGCATTTCAACCCCCCCCCCCAATAGTTCACTCTGGATCTTCTGGTGCAGCATGTGGTCTCTGCAGGCATCTATCTTCATGGGGCATTCTGGATTCTGGGAGGTAGCAAGTTTCTTATCCTAAAATTGCTCAAATTTAAATTAAAGTTCACAACAATAACTTGCCCCCCCCCTGAGGTGAATAATAACAAACATGGGGATCACTCAAGGATACATGGCAGAGTTATGAGGTATATGAATCAATTTGCAAAAGAAAATCAAAAACATTAAAAAATTCAAATAAAAGAGAAGAATAACTTGTGGATGAAATGCAAAATGTAAAAGTCTTATGTCTAAAAAAAATCTAAGTAAAGAAAAAACAAATCTATAACAGGTCCTTGAATCAGGGCCCAATTAAAATGATTTAAGTAATTATGCATCTACCCAATCAGTAGCCAGGACTATAGAAAGTTTGCCACACTATGAAAGACAGAAAAGGTACTAGATTATAGGAGCCAGGTAGGAGCCAAATTTGAGATACTTGGTAGAATGTGGGTCAAGGAAATCTTACCTTTAACACATGTTAAAGAGCCGCAACCCCAAACAAATTCAAGTCCTTTTGTCTTGGCTCAAAATTACATCAATCCCACCTTGGTTGGCCTCTTTGACCTTGTGCTCGATTGGCAATATGTGGTTTAGCTTTGTGCTTCCTTGGCACTGTGCAATGGCTCTTTTTGTATTCTCTTGTCCTGGAATCAGACAGAATCATTAAGCAAAGTCCCATAAAAAATTTTTTTAAACAATCAATGGCATCATTTTTATAGTCTAAAGCTTTTTGGGCATGCTTTAATATTATAACAAATGTATTTAAAACTTATATTACTTCAAAATAAAAAAAAATTAAAGAAAAATCTTCTCAACACTGTTGACATGTGCTTCAAATACAAAAAAGGGAGAAGAAATAAAACTCAGATACTATATTGCACATGCAATAAAAAAGTTTTTTTTTAAAAAAGTTTTAAAAATAAAAACTATGTAGCTTAAAATCAGTGACACACTGTGGCAGCAATGTGTGAGTACAAAATGATTTCCAGAATAAAACAGTAATACAGTAGATAATGCACATTTAAAAAAGTACCAAAGTCCCCCAAATTCACAATAGTCCAGTTAATTACAATAGCAAACAAACCCACTATCATATTTTACATAAGTTGCAGTATGACATTAAAAAACCTGTGAACTGACTTCTGGGTAAATATGGCTGCAATCTAGACGTGACTCCCTTCCCCTCCCCGGCACCGAACGAAATAGACTATCTCAAAAGAGCATAAAAATCACCTTTGGACAAATGGAGGGACTCTCCAGTACTCCACAGAAACGAAGGTACATGGGGTTTGAACATTCCCACCCTCTAAGGAGGAGGAAAAGCTCGCACAAAAACGTGAACTGAGCTGCCCCTCTCCCCACCAAACCAGAGTAAGCTATCAGAGCGCTCACTGGGACAGCAAGTGAGTGAGGAGCATTTCTGTCGGGGGGGGGGGTGCACACCAGGGTCCTTGGGATCTAAAGATTGCAAGGAAACGACCTCTCAGGGCAGTTTCACGGAAGAATCCTGTGCTGAGTACAGGGAAATGCGGAACTGAACTCGGGGTGGTTGCGCTGAACAGCTGGGCAGAGCTAAACACCTGGGTGGGCTGTGCTGATTGTCTGGGCAGTTGGGCTTAACAAAGGGACCCGCTCTCTAAGAAACCTCGGAGGCTGGGAAGAATTAGTTTGAGGCAACCTAAATTCACAGAAAACCCGCCCATATCACCCAGACCCCAGACCAAAAAAGAAAGTGGAATAAAACCACCAAAGGGATGGCTCACATGGCCCAAAATCAAGCCTCCAGGAAGAAAGGGGAAAAGGTGACTATTGAAAACTTTTATGGTGGGAGTACCCAATGAAAAGAAAAGAATGAGGATGAAATAAAAAAAAATCAGAACATGCCTCCCAAAAAGGAAACTATCAACAAGCGCTGGAAGATCTCAAACTGGAACTTACCCAAAAGATGGAAACCTTCTGGAAAGAAAAATGGGAGAAAGAGATCAGCAGTCTGATAGATAAGACTGCACAATTGGAGAAAGAGCGGGAAGCATCCAATAGAAGGGCAGACAAAGCTGAAAAGCAAAACCAGTCCCTAATGACCAGAATTAAGCAACTTGAAGAAAGTGAGATCATAAGACAGCAAGAATCAATAAAGCAAAGCCAAAAAATTAATGAATTAGAAGAAAACATAAAATATCTCACTGAAAAGGTCACAGACTTGGAAAACAGAGGAAGAAGAGACAACCTCCGAATCATCGGTCTCCCAGAAAAACCAGAGATAAACAATTACCTCGATGTTATTCTACAGGAGATTATTGGAGAAAATTGCCCACATGTTCTGGAGCAAGGGGGTAAAATAGAAATAGAAAGGGTTCATAGAACACCCTCTATACTAAATCCCCAAAAAACAACCCCCCCAGGAATGTAATCGCCAAATTCAAGAGCTTCCGAGAAAAGGAGAAAATCCTACAAGAAGCCAAGAAGAGGAGCTTCAGATATAGGGGGGCTCCCATAAGGATCACACAGGACTTAGCGGCTAACACACTAAGAGACCGCAAAGCATGGAACACAATATTTAGAAAGGCAAAAGAGCTGGATCTCCAACTACCCAGGAAAACTGACTATATACTTCCAGGGGAAAGTATGGGCATTCAACAAAATAGAAGATTTCCAAGCATTTGCTAAGAAAAGACCAGAGCTTAGTGGAAATTCTGATATCCAATCACAGAAAGCAAGAGAAACATGAAAAGGTAAATATGAAAGAAAGGGATAAGGAGATAAATCTTATCTTTTTCTTTAAGTCAAACTCTCTTCTATAAGGACAACATTTATATCAAATTATATATATTAATATGTGGGGAAAATGTATTGTGTAACTCTCAAAAATTGTATGCATCATAAGAGTAGTTAGAAGAATCATACATAGGGAAAGATTGGGGCATCAAGAATATTTGGTGAAAGGGGGGTCAAAGAAAGAAAAAGCAAGGGGGGGGAAGCGTCGATAATACTAACATTTACTTCAAGAAATAGGGGGGAGGACTAAATAGAATAATCTTTCCCAGACAAAGATACACATGGGAAGGGGAGGGGAAGAACTCTCATATGAGAAGGAGAGGAAGAGAGCATGAAGTAGAATTACTTAAACCTTACTCTCAGTGAAATCAAATCTCAGAGGGAAGAACATCTAGATCCAGTGGGATCTTGAATTCTATCTTATCCAACAGGGTAAGAAAGAAAGGAAAATCAAGGAGGGGGAGGGGGGAAGGAGTATAAAAATGGAGGGGCTAGAAAGGGAAGCATATCAAGGGAGGGGACTAGGGGGACTGACCTAAAGTAAATCACTGGTTCAAAAGGATATAGCTAAAGAAGAAAGGTCAGAACTAGAAGAAGATATCAAAATGCCAGGGAATCCACAAGTGACAATCATAACTTTGAACGTAAATGGGATGAACTCACCCATAAAACGTAGACAAATAGCAGATCGGATTGGAACCCCAAACCCTATCATTTGTTGTCTTCAAGAAACACATATGAGGTGGGTTGATACTCACAAGGTTATAATTAAAGGATGGAGTAAGACCTTTTAGGCCTCAACTGATAGAAAGAAGGCAGGAGTTGCAATCATGATATCTGACAAAGCCAAAGCAGAAATAGACCTGATCAAAAGGGATAGGGAAGGTAAATATATTCTGTTAAAAGGGAGTATAGACAATGAGGAAATATCACTAATCAACATGTATGCACCAAATGGTATAGCATCCAGATTTTTAATGGAGAAACTAGGAGAATTGAAGGAGGAAATAGACAGTGAAACCATATTAGTGGGAGACTTGAACCAACCACTATCAAATTTAGATAAATCAAACAAAAAATAAATAAGAAAGAGGTAAAAGAGGTGAATGAAATCTTAGAAAAATTAGAGTTAATAGATATATGGAGAAAAATAAATAGGGACAAAAAGGAATACACCTTCTTCTCAGCACCACATGGCACATTCACAAAAATAGATCATACACTAGGTCATAGAAACATGGCACTCAAATGCAGAAAAGCAGAAATAATAAATGCAACCTTTTCAGATCATAAAGCAATAAAAATATTGATCAGAAAGGGTACATGGAGAGCCAAATCAAAAATTAACTGGAAATTAAATAATATGATACTCCAAAATTGGTTAGTTAAAGAAGAAATCATAGAAATAATTAATAATTTCATTGAGGAAAATGTCAATGATGAGACATCCTTTCAGACCTTATGGGATGCAGCCAAAGCAGTATTTAGAGGAAAATTCATATCCCTGAGTGCATATATTAACAAATTAGGGAGGGCAGAGATCAATGAATTGGAAATGCAAATCAAAAAACTTGAGAATGAACAAATTAAAACCCCCCAGAAGAAAACCAAACTAGAAATCCTAAAAATTAAGGGAGAAATTAATAAAATCGAAAGTGTTAGAACTATTGAGCTAATAAACAAGACTAGAAGCTGGTACTTTGAAAAAACAGACAAAATAGACAAAGTACTGGTCAACCTAATTTAAAAAAGGAAAGAAGAAAGGCAAATTAACAGCATCAAGGATGAAAAAGGGGACCTCACCTCCAACGAAGAGGAAATTAAGGCAATCATTAAAAACTACTTTGCCCAACTATATGGCAATAAATATACCAACCTAGGTGATATGGATGAATATCTACAAAAATATGAATTGCCTAGACTAACAGAAGAAGAAATAGATTTCTTAAATAATCCCATATCAGAAACAGAAATCTAACAGGCCATCAAAGAACTTCCTAAGAAAAAATCTCCAGGGCCTGATGGATTCACCAGTGAATTCTATCAAACATTCAAAGAACAACTAACCCCAATACTATACAAACTATTTGACATAATAAGCAAAGAGGGAGTTCTCCCAAATTCCTTTTATGACACAAACATGGTACTAATTCCAAAGCCAGGCAGGCCAAAAACAGAGAAAGAAAATTATACACCAATCTCCCTAATAAATATAGATGCAAAAATCTTAAATAGGATACTAGCAAAAAGATTCCAGCAAGTCATCACAAGGGTCATCCACTATGACCAGGCAGGATTCATACCAGGAATACAAGGATGGTTCAATATTAGGAAAACCATCCACATAATTGACCACATCAACAAGCAAACCAACAAAAATCACATGATTATCTCAATAGATGCAGGAAAAGCCTTTGATAAAATACAACACCCATTCCTATTGAATACACTAGAAAGTATAGGAATAGAAGGGTCATTCCTAAAAATAATAAACAGTATATATCTAAAACCATCAACTAATATCATCTGCAATGGGGATAAACTAGATGCATTCCCATTAAGATCAGGAGTGAAACAAGGATGCCCATTATTACCTCTATTAGTTGACATTGTACTAGAAACACTAGCAGTAGCAATTAGAGAAGAAAAAGAAATTGAAGGTATTAAAATTGTCAATGAGGAGACCAAGTTATCACTCTTTGGGAATGACATGATGGTCTACTTAAAGAATTCTAGAGATTCAACCAAAAAGCTAATCGAAATAATCAACAACTTTAGCAAAGTTGCAGGATACAAAATAAACCCACATAAGTCATCAGCATTTCTATATAATTCCAACACAGCTCAGCAGCAAGAACTAGAAAGAGAAATCCCATTCAAAATTACCCAAGACAAAATAAAATACTTAGGAATCTATCTCCCGAGACAAACACAGGATCTATATGAACACAACTACAAAACACTTTCCACACAACTAAAACTAGACTTGAACAATTGGAAGAACATTAACTGCTCATGGGTAGGACGAGCCAATATAATAAAAATGACCATCCTACCCAAACTCATCTATCTATTTAGTGCCATACCCATGGAACTTCCAAAAAAATTTTTTTCCTGATCTAGAAAAAACCATAACAAAGTTCATTTCGAAGAACAAAGGATCAAGGATATCCAGGGAAATAAAAAAGAAAAAAAGGAAGGGGGCCTTGCAGTCCCAGATCTCAGACTATATTATAAAGCAGCCGTCATCAAAACAATTTGGTACTGGCTAAGAGACAGAAAGGAGGATCAGTGGAATAGACTCGGGGTAAGTGACCTCAGCAAGACAGTATATGACAAATCCAAAGATCCCAGCTTTTGGGACAAAAATCCACTACTTCATAAAAACTGCTGGGAAAATTGAAGGACAGTGTGGGAAAGATTAGGTTTAGATCAACACCTCACACCCTGCACCTAGATAAATTCAAAATGGGTGAATGACTTGAACATAAAGAAGGAAACTATAAGAAAATTAGGTGAACACAGAATAGCATACATGTCAGACCTTTGGGAAGGGAGAGGTTTTAAAACCAAGCAAGACTTAGAAAGAGTCACAAAATGTAAAATAAATAATCTGGAATACATCAAATTAAAAAGTTTTTGTACAAGCAAAACCAATGTAACTAAAATCAAAAGGGAAGCAACAAATTGGGAAACAATCTTCATAAAAACCTCTGACAAAGGTTTAATTACTCAAATTTACAAAGAGCTACATCAATTGTACAAAAAAATCAAGCCATTCTCCAATTGATAAATGGGCAAGGGACATGAACAGGCAGTTCTCAGCCAAAGAAATCAAAATTATTAATAAGCACATGAAAAAGTGTTCTACATCTCTTATAATCAGACAGATGCAAATTAAAACAACTCTGAGGTATCACCTCATACCTAGCAGATTGGCTAACATGACAGCAAAAGAAAGTAATGAATGCTGGAAGGGATGTGGCAAAGTAGGGACATTAATTCATTGCTGGTGGAGTTGTGAATTGATCCAACCATTCTGGAGGGCAATTTGGAACTATTCCCAAAGGGTGATAAGAGGCTGTCTGCCCTTTGATCCAGCCATAGCACTGCTGGGTTTGTACCCCAAAGAGATAATAAGGAAAAAGACTTGTACAAGAATATTCACAGATGCATTCTTTGTGGTGGCCAAAAATTGGAAAATGAGGGGATGCCCATCAATTGGGGAATGGCTGAACAAATTGTGGTATATGTTGGTGATGGAATACTATTGTGCTAAAAGGAATAATAAAGTAGATGAATTCCATGAAGACTGGAACGACCTCCAAGAAGTGATGCAGAGTGAAAGGAGCTGAACCAGGAAAACATTATACACAGAGACTGATACACTATGGTACAATCGAAGGTAATGGACTTCTCCATTAGTGTCAATGCAATGTCCCTGAACAATCTGCAGGGATCTAAAAAACACTATCCGCAAGCAGAGGATAAACTATGGGAGTAAAAACACCGAGGAAAAGCATCTGCCTGACTACAGGGGAATGGGATACAACTGAGGAGAGACTCCAATTGAATACTCTAATGCAAATACCAATAACATGGAAATGGGTTTGAACCAAGAACACAAGTGATACCCAGTGGAATCATGCTCCGGCTATGAGAGAGGTGGTGGGAAGGGGTTGGGGGAGAGGAAAAGAAAATGATCTTTGTTTTCAATGAATAATGTTTGGAAATGACCAAATAAAATAATGTTTAAAGTAAAAAACAAAACAAAACAAATAAACAAAAAAACCCTGTGAACTGATGGATATTTGTAACAATTTTTACAGATGTAGTAAATCTTTCAACCTTGGCAAACATATTTTTAAACAAAGTAAAACTTATTTGGGTCTAGAACATCATCAAGAAATCTAGATGGTCTAGATTGTTCTGCTGGAAGTAAATTAAAATGAAGAGTTTTGAAGGAGTTCTTTTTTCTGGCTTCCTGATTCATAGAAATGAAACACCTTGGTAGGAACATTTCTTTGTTTCTCTACCTTTAATACAACATTCTTTATAATATATATATATATATTTGTATATATATTATACTATATATATATAGTATAATATATATGTAAGTATGAACAAATTATCCATTCAGAAACTACTAGTTACTAAAAATAATTTCTGAAGACCCCTTAAAATTACAATTAAATTCTTAGCTTATTAAATTCCCTAAAGGTTATATATAATTTAACCAGTTTTGTTGAAATCCATCCATCATCATCTATGTGAAAATTAACAAAGGCAACATGTGATCTTTGATGGATCTAGTGACAAAGGTTTTAGGCAAGTTGTTCTTGGGCTTATACAGTGATATTTTGTTCTTCAGCAGAAGTAAAAGTACAAATTAAAGATCAATATAGGCAAAACATAGTTTTAAATGATTCAGTATAACAGAAAGATATTGATTAAATTAAAATGGATAAACTAAAAAAAATTTAAACCTTAAAGCAATCAGTAAATATAATAATCTAAACAAAGGTGCAGGCAGGCAGTGCAGTCAAAATCCTTTTCACCAATCCCAATAGACTTGTTCACTATTATAGGAGGAAAATAAATTCAAAATAGTTAGTAAGAAATTTTCAGATCTTTTAAAAAGTTTCCTTCCCCTCCCTCCATATTTATTATCCATTTAGATTTCTTTTGTCAGTGCTCTGAATTTCCTCATAGCAGCACAGGGCAGAATCTCCACTCTGCATGTTGAGAGCAATTACGACCTTTATAATTTTGTCAAAATATTTCAGTTTGGTTTGTAGCATAAGCAGGCTAGCTTGTGGCATATTCTTGAGGAGAGGGAAATAAAGTGGGAAATCTTCAATGAAAATAAAAAGTTCCAGGAAAAGCAGATTCAAACTGCACTTTTTAGCTCTACCAACTCAAACTGTTTTTTCAGAGTTTCAAGCATGCTTTGCAATAGCATTTTTCCTGAAAGCTACTGAATGGGGTTTGTTTAAAGAGTAAACATAAAGAAGCAAAACTTTGAGGGAAAACAATAGCGTATTTGCATATGAGAGAAAAAATGCTTCTCCTTGGTATTTTGGTTCAAGAGAAAGAAGGGGAAAAAATCAGGTTTATTCCCCCAAACTGACTTTAAATCTACTGATTTGGAACTAACTGCCCTCCCTGTGAAAAATCTTTAGTAACAGCCTTCTAAACTAGGCGTTCAGGATCAGCTTTAAAAAATCTGCATGAAAATTAGAATGTGTGGGGTTCTTTTCTCCATGATGAAAAATGGCTATGCAGACTAGAAACACACATATGGAGTGTGGAAAGGGTTTGGGGCAGAAAGATTTTTATACCTCACCCTCTGGGAAAAAAAGATGGCTGGGATTGGCAGGCTCTTGTGGCCAGTCTGGCCTCAGCAAGAGGGGGTTCCAAGCTGGGTGAAGAGCATTGAAGAATCACTGGCCAAGTAGATGGACTGGAGGAACAGCAGGCAATGACAGGCAGCAGGGCAGGGCTGGAGCACAGGAACAGATCCTCTAGGTGGGCAGTGACCAGGCAAATTTACTATCTTTACTGTAAGGCTATCTGCTCAAAAATTTTTTTGAGAATTCGTAATCCCTTTGTGGTAAGCCAAACTGTGGGTTTTAAAATTAATAATCAATAACTAAACATATTTTTTAAAGTTTTATTAATAATAACTAAAACAAAAGAACTGCCTGACTTCAGCCCAGTCACAGGTTCAAAAGAGGATGAGGGAGGGGCTACAATCACTTAAATACAATCAGGCAAAATGTGGGGTTACAGGAAAATGGAATTTGGGGAAAAACTAAGGAACTTCTCGGAGATGAAGTCCAAAGGTTCAAAATCTCCATTTATACAGTGCCAGGTCTGGATTCAGGGAAACTCAGCTTCCTAAGTTCAAATGTGGCCTCAGATACTAGCCGTGTGACCCTGGATAAATAATTTAATACTGTTTGCCACAGTTTTCTCATCTGTAAAGTGAGCTGGGAAAGGAAATGGCAACCTCTCCAGGATCTTTGAAGAGTCATATGTGGCAATCTTGAAGAGTCAGATATGACTGAAAAAAGCAACAGATTATTCACATACAATTTCAATGATCCACTGTTAATTCACAGGCAACTTCTTTGAACCATTTTCAGATACAGATTGTTAAAAAGCAACACCAACAAATAGACGTTGCTATTACCCTCAGAAACCAGTTCTCTAACCTGAGTTTTCACAAGGGTAGTATTCTGAGTGAGTTGCTAGGTGGCATAGGGAATAAAATGTCAGATCTGGAGTCAGAAAAATTTATCTTCTGAGTTCAAATCTAGCCTTAGAAACTTACTTACTAGTTGTGTGGCCCCAGACAAGTCATTTAACCCTATTTGCCTCAGTTTAATCATCTATAAAATGAGCTGAAGAAGGAAATGGCCAACCACTCTAGTATCTTTGCTAAGAAAACCCCAAAATGGGTCATGAAGTGTCAGACACAACTGAAATGACCAAGCAATAATAAAAAAAGGGAGGGGATTGGATGGGATGATTTCTCTGGTGCCTTTCAGAGGGTGTAGTCAAGATGGTGGCTTAGAAACAGCAAAAGTGATTCCTCTGTGAAAACCCTTCCACACCAATCAAAAACAAAGCACTTCAAAGAGGATAGAAAACCAGATATAACAACAGGTCAGAGCTGGGGGTCCCTCCTGCTTGATTCAATCTAAAAGGTACACAGAAAAGGATGAATTCTCAGGATTAAGGAAAATAAAGAAGGAAGGTCCTAGGGCCCCTCCCTCACCTACTGTGCTGAGACTTGGGCAACTGGTGGGATCTCAGGGTGAGGGCTTCAGCCCAGTGGGAATGCCTTGCTATCTACTACAACTATGTGAGGCTCAGGGCTCTGACCACAGTTGGCAGGGAGGCAACTGGAGGAAAGGGGCAGAGAGGAGGGCAGCCTAGTCATTGCCTTCAGCCACTACTCCTCCATCTACCTCTGGAAGTTTTGGCCTTAGGGCACATTCAGCTCTGCAAATCAGCTTAACTAGCTTAATCCAGTCTATCAATAATGCAGAGGAAAGACCTTCAGAGGGCAGAAAAGCTCAATCTCCAATTCTCCTTCCCCAACTTGTATGCACTGAGACCCTCAGTAAGAATCCAGCTGACTGGGATCCCAAGGCAAAGGCTTCAACCTCAAGGGAGTACCTTGGTATCATCATTGAAAGCTCAGGGCTCTGACTGGGAAGTTGGCAGAAAGGAAGAGAGGAGGTAGAGGGTAATTACTTTCAGCCTTCTCACATTCACTTTCACCTTCAGCCTCTGATGGAATCTGGGGAAGATCTGGCTTCAGGGCACATTAATACAACAGTTCAGCTCCATCAAACTAATCCAGTTAATCAGCAGAGTAGAGGAGAAGCCTCCTCAGGGCAGAAAAGCCCAAACTCACAGATCCAGCAAATAAACAGAGGAACAAGAATACAGCCAATGAGGAGGGGGAAAGAAGGAAAAAAATAAGTAAACAACAGAAAATTTAAAAAGAAATTACAATCAACAGATTCTATTCAGGGAATGAACAAAGAGCAAATGGAACAGAGGAGGACCAAGGAACGCCAAGCAAAACCTCAGGAACTCCAGCAAATTGGACTCAGGCTTTGGAAGAACTTAAAGCACAATTCAAAAAACAATTAAGAGAGCCTGAAGAAAATTGGGAAAAGGACTTAAAAAGCAAAATAGGTCATCTGGAAACAGAGGCAAATGAACTAAACAAGAAAATGGTGTCATAAAATCCAGAATTGACTAGCTTGAAAATGAGGCAAAGAAAGTGAAAGATGACCTACAAAGAAAAAATAGACCAAAAGGAAAAGGAGAATCTCTGGTCCCTTTCAGCTCTACATTCTATCACCTAGAAAAATGTGACACTCTAAACTCTCTTCACTTTGATCTAGAAGTCTCATATGTTTCTAGGATTGAAAATCATCTATGAGGTTACATCTTTATTTCTCAGTGGGATCTGTGAGGAATGGATCATCGAATTTAGAGCTGGAAGGAGATCTCAAAGATCCAGTTTAGAGGTGGGACAAAGATAAGTTTTACCCTTGAGATAAATCCATCAAGAAACAACTTTCCTTTATGATGGATGTCATGTCTGATTGAGAACTCAGATATCAAATGATGGAAAACCTGCTTGAGAGATGATCTTATTATTCCTTGTCAGTCCCCTTGGTGAGAGCTGACTGAAGCTCCTCATTCATCTTTGGATATAATTGACGAGCCAGCCAAGCTGTGTTTGGATTCCAGAATGGGCTTTGCCAATTAACTTATATCTGCAACCTGGCTACAGTGAAGATCCAAACTGAGATTTACTTGCATTGCAAGTATCAGTTCTAATGGAAATTTCTCATACCAATCATTTTCCCTTAATATATTAGGAACAACAACAGAAAAATTTCTGGTTTCAAAGAGTGACTTATAGTTCAGGGCTGTTTCTCTAAGGGTTTCCAGTTTGAAACCAAGGTGTTTAGTAAAGGCTGTCTAAAGAGCAATAGCCAAAAGGAGGGATAAAAAACCTGAACAACCTTTAATTCTAAGTATGCCAAGAGTTATCTATGAGTTATTGATATTTTGAGGTCATAGGCCACATCCTAATAGTGTTCCACATATGTATTCAACTGCAAATACTTGTTGAATTTCCACTTTTTAGTTAAAGAAATTGAGATATAGCAGGAAGAGCTAAGTGGCTCCCTTAGGCTCCTGCAAAAGAAGATGATTAATATTTATAAGAAGAAAAATTTTCTTCTCTACTGGCTCTCTTTCTGTACCACAACCTTCCTTCTATGACCTCTAAATGTTGAAAAATTTTAGTTGATAAAACTGTCTCTTCTTTTCTCTTGGCATTTTTGTGGTTTGGGTTATCTGCGAAATCCTTGTTTTGGTCTGCAGTTTGTAGACCTTTGAGTATTTCCCTACTTCCCCTAGGAATTTGGCAAGAAAAAGCAATCACACATACAGGAGCCACCTGGGGGTCCCTTCCTAGATATATTCTAAATTGGGGCATACAACCAGCTGAGCTCCCATCCAGAGCCCAAGGATTTTGTTTCTATCAGGTTTACTACAAAGAGTTATCTACATACATAGAAAAGAATTCTTCCAAAAGAAGAAACTGTAGTTATACTTTGTGTCAGAATACTCAGACTTGAGCCTACCCAATCAATCCATAAGCATTTATTAAGCATTTACCATCTATCAGGCCCTGTGCTAAGCACTGGTGCTACAAATAATAAGCAAAAACAGTCTCTGACTTTGAGATGGTTGTATTCAAAGTTCATCCTGCCATGATCTATCTGCATGACCATAGCAAATCACTATATTGATTTCAACTTGGTTGACAAAAATGACATGTGCTTTCCATACTTCCTGACCTGGGGAAGATAGCTATGAAAAGCAGGAAGAACATTGATTTTGTCAACCAAGTTGAAATCAATACAGTGATTTGCTATGGTCATGCAGATAGATCATGGCAGGATGAACTTTGAATATAACAATCTCAAAGTCAGAGACTGTTTTGGACTCCATATTCACATGGTGGAAACTATCTTGATTAGCATCATTTCTGTGCTGGCAGATCCCAACAGAGACTCACTCATTGTGGACCCAGCCAAAGAATGGAGGGAGGATCAAAACGGATAATTCAAAAGAAAAGTTGCCCACTGTGTAAGGAAAATCTAAGAGATTGTTTTAAAGTTTTATATGGATATATACATATGTATATATGTTTACATATATATGTATATATATTTAGTAGCTCTTAATGTCACCTTTTCAGGGTCTTCACTTGACAAGCATAGTACTTTACCCACCTAAGCTAGATTTATGTCATAAAACAAGTTGACAAACACTAACTGGAACTGGCAATGAAGTGGAGATAATGGTATTTATACAGACTATTTCCAAGAGGGTGGTATAAGGATAAAATGAAGTAACATAAATTATAATATAATCATGGCACTTGGATCGATTGAAGATATAAAATGTACTAGCATAAAAAGTTAAACAACCAAAGAGAATCTTGCTAAGAGCATAATGAATGGTATCAACCATAAATATTTCAAAAAGTTCCATTTCCTCATTCAGTCTTCAACAAGCATCAGTTGTCTCATAGACAAAATGGCAAAAGTATATGCTAGGACTTAGGGGTTTGTTTCTAATTAGAATATTTTATCCCTCTCTGATACATTTTGCTGATCTTTGAAGTGGAAATAATAGTACTTTTGTAAGCTGGCATGATATTTAAGTAAAGATTGCAAAGTTGCTTCAATACACAGTGTTTGATAGAGAATATCTTATTATTGGTATTTATTTTTAATTTATCTAATTTATTGGAAAATTTTATTTAATTAATTAATTTAGAATATTTTCCATGGTTACATGATTCATATTCTTTCTCTCCCTTCCTTCCCCCCAAGCCAACATGCAATTCCACTGTGTTTTACATGTGTCATTGATCAAGACCTATTTCCATATTATTGATATTTGCACTAGGGTGATCACTTAGAGTCTACATCCCCAGTCATATCCCCATCCACCCATGTGATCAAGCAGTTGTTTTTCTTCTGTGTTTCTACTTCTTTCTCTGGATATGGATAGCATTCTGTCTCATAAGTCCCTCAGCATTATCGTGGATCATTGTACTGCTGCTAGTAGAGAAGTTCATTACATTCGATTGTACCATAGGGTATCAGTTTCTGTGTATAATGTTCTTCTGGTTCTGCTCCTTTCACTCTGCATCAGTTCCTGGAAGTCGTTCTAGTTCACATGGAATTCCTCCAGTTCGTATAATAATTTTTTAATAATTGATTTAATGACTAACTTTTCTATTATGGTGATGGTAGTGGGGTATTAGAAATGCGGCCTTGCCTGCGAGTGCCACAAGAAAAGAAAGAGAGAGAAAGGATAATAGTTTGGAATTCTGTGGGGGGCATGATGAAGCCAGGTAAGAGATGGCAGAATTGAATCAGAAACCAGGCCGTATTGATTTTGATTGAGCCACAGCAGAACTCCAATCTCTGGACAACTCAAAGGCAAGATCCATCCAGTGATCCAAAGTTAACACTACACCGGTCAGAGGATGATATAGCTTAGCTGAGGGAATAAACAGAGTATGATAGGATGAATTAGAAGGAGCTGGATATTAGCATTGGAAAAGAAAGGCACCTGGCTGAAGGCCAGGTTCCAGATGAGAGAGAGAGAGGAGTGACTTCAGGGTACTCCTTTTAATGTCTTTGATACGCAAATGTACCCAATACATATTGATGAATTACATAGTGTATTGCCATTGGTTAATTGTAAATTATGACAAGGTAAAGGTGGGATTTATCCCAGTGTAGATAAGACAAAGGGACCTAAGTTTTCACGCCTTAACCCTAGCAATGCTGGGATTGGAGTTCATTGCCATGCGCAAGAATGGCCATGTGCCCACACACAATCCTTGCACCTTAATTATATATGTGGCCTGGGTTGCTACAAGAAATATAAAGAAAGCAGTTCCTGCTCTCAAGTTGTTTACAATACAGTTGGATTTTATTAGCCAGTATTAGCTTTGGTAATTTAAAAACTGATGTTGTTACCTCTTTCCTTTACATTTTTCCATTAATTCCTTTGATATTCTTAACCTTTTGCTTTTTTTTTTTGATGGTGCAGTAATTTTTTTTCCCATTTGAATTAGTTTAGTTAGTCAATTTAGAACATTATTCTTTGGTTGCAATAATCACATTATTTCCCTCCCTCCCCTCCACCCACCTTTCCCACAGCCAACGCATAATTTCACTGGGTATAACTTGTGTCCTTGATCAGAACCTATTTCCATGTTATTGATGTTTGCACTAGGATGTTCATTTAGAGTCTACATTCCCAACAACATCCCTTTGACCCATGTATTCAAGCAGTTGTTTTTCTTCAGTGTTTTTACTCCCACAGTGTTTCCTCCGAATGTGGATAGTGTTCTTTCTCATAGATCCCTCTGAGTGGTTCAGGATCACTGCATTGCCACTAATGGAGCAGTTCATTACATTCGATTGTACCACAGTATATCAGTCTCAGTGTACATTGTTCTCCTGGATATGCTCCTTTCCTTCTGCATCACTTCCTGGAGGTTGTTCCAGTTCCCATGGAATTCCTCCACTTTATTATTCCTTTGAGCACAATAGTATTCCATCACCAATATATACCATAATTTGTTCAGCCATTCCCCAATTGAAGGGCATCCCCTCATTTTCCAATTTTTTTGCCACCACAAAGATCACAGCTATGAATATTTTTGTACATGTCTTTTTCCTTATTATGTCTTTGGGGTACAAACCCAGCAGTGCTATGGCTGGATCAAAGGGAAGACAATCTTTTATTGCCCTTTGGGCATAGTTCCAAATTGCCCTCCAGAATGGTTGGATCAATCCACAACTCCACCAGCAATGAATTAATGTCCAGACTTTGCCATATCCCCTCCAGAATTCATTACTTTCCTTTGCTGTCATGTTAACCAATCTGCTAGGTGTAAGATGATACCTCAGAGTTGTTTTGATTTGCATTTCTCTGATTATAAGAGATTTAGAATGCTTTTTCATGTGCATATTAATAGTTTTGATTTCTCTAACTGAAAATTGTCTGTTCATGTCCTGTGCCCATTTTTCAATTGGAAAATGGCTTGATTTTTTTGTACAATTGGTTTAGCTCTTTATAAATTTGAGTAATTAGACCTTTGTCAGAGGTTTTTGTAATGAAGACTGTTTCCCAATCTGTTGCTTCTCTTCTAATTTTGGATGCATAAGTTTTGTTTGTACAAAACCTTTTTAATTTGATGTAATCAAAATTATTGATTTTACATTTTGTGATTTTTTTCTAGATCTTCCTTCATTTTAATATCTTTCCTTTCACAAAGATCTGACAAGTACACTATTCTGTGTTCACCTAATTTGCTTATAGTTTCCTTCTTTATATTCAGGTCATTCACCCATTCTGAGTTTATCTTGGTGTAGGGTGTGAGATGTTGATCCAAATCTAATCTCTCCCATACTGTCTTCCAATTTTCCTAGCAGTTTTTATCAAATAGTGGGTTTTGGTCCCCAAAACTGGGATCTTTGGGCTTATCATAGATCATAGATCTTATCATATGATCATAGATCATAGAGAGATCATTTACCCCCCAAGTTTATTCTACTGATCCTCCTTTCTGTCCCTTATCCAGTACCAAATTATTTTGATGACCACTGCTTTACAGTATAGTTTGAGATCTGGGACTACAAGTCCTCCTTCCTTTGCATTTTTTTCATGATTCCCCTGGATATCCTTGATCTTTTGTTCTTCCAAATGAACTTTGTTATGTTTTTTTCTAATTCAGTAAAAAAAAATGGTAGTTCAATGGGTATGGCACTAAATAAGTAAATTAATTTGGGCAGGATTGTCATTTTTATTATGTTAGCTTGTCCTACCCATGAGCAATCAATGTTTTTCCTATTATTTATATCTAGTTTGAATTGTGTGGAGAGTGTTTTGTAGTTGTGTTCATATAGTTCCTGTGTTTGTCTCTGCAGATAGATTCCTAAGTATTTTATATTTTCTAGGGTGATTTTAAATGGAATTTCTCTTTCTAATTCTTGCTGCTGAAATGGGTTGGAGATATATAGAAATGCTGATGACTTATGCAGGTTTATTTTGTATCCTGCAACTTTGCTAAAGTTGTTGATTATTTCCACTAGCTTTTTGGTTGATTCTCTAGGATTCTCTAAGTAGACCATCATATCATCCACAAAGAGTGATAGCTTGGTCTCCTCATTGACAATTTTAATACCTTCAATTTCTTTTTCTTCTCTATTTGCTACTGCTAGTGTATCTAGTACAATGTTAAATAATTGAGGTGATAATGGGCATCCTTGTTTCACTCCTGATCTTAATGGGAAGGCTTCTAGTTTATCCCCATTGCAGATGATGTTTGCTGATGGTTTTAGAAAGATACTGTTTATTATTTTGAGGAAAGGACCTTCTATTCCTATACTTTCTGGTGCTTTCAATAGGAATGGTGTTGTATTTTATCAAAGGCTTTTCCTGCATCTATTGAGATATTCATGTGATTTTTGTGGGTTTGCTTATTAATATGGTCAATTATGTGGATGGTTTTCCTAATACTGAACCATCCTTGCATTCCTGGTATGAATCCTACCTGGACATAGTGAATGACCCTTGTGATGACTTGCTGGAGTCTTTTTGCTAATATCCTATTTAAGATTTTTGCATCTATATTCATTAGGGAGATTGGTCTATAATTTTCTTTCTCTGTTTTTGGCCTGCCTGGCTTTAGAATCAGTACCATATTTGTATCATAAAATGAATTTGGTATAACTCCTTCTTTGCTTATTCTGTCAAGTAGTTTGTATAATATTGGGATTAGTTCTTCTTTGAATGTTTGATAGAATTGATTTGTGAATCCATCTGGACCTGGGGATTTTTTCTTAGGGAGTTCTTTGATGGCTTGTTCAATTTATTTTTCTGATATGGGGTTGTCTAGGTAATCTATTTCTTCCTCTGTTAGTTTAGGCAATTTATATTTTTGTAGGTATTCATCTATATCACCTAGATTGCCATGGTTGTTGACATATAATTGGGCATAATAGTTTTTAATGATTGCCTTAATTTCCTTTTCATTAGAGGTGAGGTCTCCCTTTTCATCTTGGATACTGTCAATTTGGTTTTCTTTTTTCCTTTTTTAATTAGACTGACCAGTACTTTGTCTATTTTATTTATTTTTTCAAAGTACCAGATTCTAGTCTTATTTATTAAATCAATAGTTCTTTGACTTTCAGTTTTATTAATTTCTCCTTTGATTTTTAGGATCTCTGATTTATTCTTCATCTGAGGATTTTTTGTTCACTTTCTACTTTTTTAATTTGCATGCCCAATTCATTGACCTCTGCCCTCCCTAATTTGTTAATATATGAACTCAAGGATATAAATTTCCCCCTGGATGCTTTGGTTGCATCCCATAGGTTTTGAAAGGTTGTCTCATCATTGTCATTTTTTTCAATGAAATTATTTCATTATTATTATTAATTGTTTCTATGATTTGTTTTTTAACTAACCAGTTTTGGAGAATCATATTGTTTAATTTCCAATTAACTTTTGATTTACCTCTCCCTGTACCCTTACTAATTATTATTTTCATTGTATTGTGATCTGAGAAGGATGCATTCATTATTTCTGCTCTTTTGCACTTCTTTGCAATGTTTTTATGCCCTAGTACATGGTCAATTTTTGTGAATGTACCACATGCTGCTGAAAAGAAGGTGTATTTTTTTGTCCCAATTTATTTTTCTCCACATATCTACTAACTCTAATTTTTCTAAGATTTCATTCGCTTCTCTTACTGCTTTCTTATTCATTCATTCATTCATTCTTTTATTTATTTATTTGTTTGTTTGTTTGTTTGTTTATTTATTTATTTATTTATTTTTGTTTGATTTATCTAGTTTGGATAGAGGAAGGTTCAGATCTCCCACTAGTATAATTTTTCTATCTATTTCATCCTTGAGCTCCACTAGTTTCTCCTTTAGAAATTTGGATGCTATGGCATTTGATGCATACATGTTGAGTACTGATATTTCCTCATTGTCTATATTGCCTTTTATCAGAATGTAATTACCTTCCCTATCTCTTTTAATTAGATTTATTTTTACTTTGGCTTTGTCAGATATCATGATTGTAACTCCTTCCTTCTTTTTCTCAGTTGATGCCCAATAGATTTGGCTCTATCCTCTTACTTTCACCCTATGTGTATCTACCTTCCTCATGTGTGTTTCTTGTAGACAGCATATGGTAAGGTTTTGGATTCTAATCCACTCTGCTATTCACTTGTGTTTTATGGGTGAGTTCCATTCACATTCAGAGTTATGATTACCACCTCTGTATTTCCCAGAATTTTGATTTCTTCTCCTAGCCCTGCCTTTTCTTCTTTCACTATTTCCTTCTACACCAATGTTTGTTTTTAATCAGTCCCCCTAGTTCCCACCCTTATTTTACTTCCCTTTCTATCTCCTCTCTTCTTATTCCCCCCTTATTTTCTTTGCAGTCTTTTTAAGACTACCCCTCCACCCTCTCCCTCCCTTGTACTGATTCCCTTCCCACCAATCCGTTTATTACCCTTCTATTCCCCTATAGGGCACAAATCTATTCTCTGCCCAAATGGATTGAATTGGTCTTCCCTCTTTGGGCCAATTTCAATGCATGTAAGAGATGAGTATTTCCCATCTCCAACCTCTTTACCCTTCCAGTATATTGATGTTCTCCCCCCTCCCACCATTACATATACATATATATATATATTTATATGTATTTATGAATACATATATCTAAATACCATTTATGTCTTGGCATTTCATCCTATACAGTTTGTCACTGTTCCCTCTAAGTGTAATTCTTCTAGCTACCCAGGCGATAATAACAATTTTTAAGAGTTACCAATGACCTCTTTCCTTATAGGGACACATATCATTTTTTTTTAAACACTTACCTTCCGACTTGGAGTCAATACTATGTATTGGCTCCTAGGCAGAAGAGTGGTAAGGGCTAGGCAATGGGGGTCAAGTGACTTGCCCAGGATCACACAGCTAGGAAGTGTCTGAGGCCAGATTTGAACCTAGGACCTCCCTAAGACCTCCTGTCTCTAGGCCTGGTCCTCAATCCACTGAGCTACCCAGCTGTCCCTGACACATATCATTTTAACTTATTGAGTCTCTTAAAAAAAGTTTTGTTTTTTTTACTTTTCCCGCTCTTTTTTTAATTAACTTTTGATGATTCTCTTGAGTTCTGTGCTTGGGCATCAAATTTTCTGTTCAGATCTGGTCTTTTATTTACAAATTCTTGGAATTCTATTTTGTTGAATGACCATACTTTCCCCTGTAAGAATATAGTCAGTTTTGCTGAGTAGTTGATTCTTGGTTGTAGACCCAGTTCTCTTGCTTTCCAGAATACCATATTCCATACCTTTCGGTCCTCCAGTGTAGATGCCGCCAGATCCTGTTGTGAACCTTAAAAATTCTCAAACCCTACTTCATAGGGTTAGGATTGTCAACCTTAAAAATTCCCCATTGGGACCATCCCCATTTGGGCATTGAAAGTAACTTAGATCAGGAATGTGAGAACTCTACTTAGATCAGGAATGTAAGAACTCTACTTCACCATACTTAAGCATGCCTTAGGGGAAGATAAAGTTGTAAACTCCTTTCTGAACAATGAAAAGTACTTAAACCCATACTTATAGTGGGACAAAAAGTTCTTAAGCCATGCCTATTTTAGGACTAATACAAAAGGGTGCTAAGTACTTATAAAGGTCAAGCAACTTGTGAATTTACAAGGAACAAAGAGGTGAGAAACTTACTCAGAGCTTTCCTGGTGTGAATTACTCAAAAAGATTAATCTACTCAGGTGTGAACTAAGAATGATCTGTCCTTTGAAAAATGTCTACTGTGATTGGTAGATATAAGGACTTAGGGGAGGTAACATAGGAGAAAACGCCCTTTAAATAGGAGCTCAGATTCATTCAGATGGAGCATTCAGATTCAGTATTCAGACTGAGGACAGTCAGAAGAATCCCTCTCTGGAGAAGGATGGCTGGCTGCACTGGTGTCTATATTCTAGCTTGAACAGGTCTTGTGGTAAGTGATTAAGAACTGACTGATCTCTCTCTTAAGACTCAGGTCTGAAGATGGCGGCTTAGAGAAAGCTGAAGTTCAGATCTCCGGAAAACCCTTCCCAACCGATCTCAAACTAGAAGCTCCTAAGGCGCCGAAATTCAAAACGATCAACAGCACAGACCCTGGGAACCCTCCTCCTGGACCTGGACCCGGTTCAAAAGGTACGGCTCCCCTTAAAAGCCAGAACCCGAGATCCCTCGGACCTCAAGGGTAGGAGCGCAGAGTCCAAGGCTCCCGGAAGCGGCAGCCGCGCCGGGCTCAGAGAGCAGGGTCTGAGGAACAACAACCCTCAGGGTCTTCTACCCAAGTCCCAGTCCGGGTGAAAGTTACTGCCTGGGGCCTCCGCTGCAAAGAGCTGGTCGGTCTGGGTGAAAGTTACTGCCTGGGGCCTCCGCTGCAGAGAGCTGGTCAAAACAACAGCAACCCTCAGGGCGGGCAAGACAGCCTCACGGGCTGGATCCTGCTATCCAAGTCTCAGTGAAAGTCTGTGCTCTCGGAGCTTGGGGAAGCGGCAGCCCATCCCCCCGCAGGCCGACGAAACAGCCTCACGGCCAGGGATTCTGAAGGCAACTTCCGGAAATCGAGCCAGGGGGAGAGTGTGGCCTCGTGGTCCGACCCTTCCATTCCAGTTCCAGTGAGGCATATTCAGTTTAACCCAGGGAACGCTCATAGAACCAACATCTGCCCAGGACTAAAGCCTCTGATCACCAGACAAAGACAAGAAAAGCTAATCCTCCACGTTCAGAGATGACAAACTCCACAGAAGCACAGAAGCCCCAAAATACCAAGAAAAATAAGAAGAAAGGGGCGACTCTGGACACATTCTATGGAGCCAAAATACAAAATACAGAGCAGATAGAAGAAGATATACAAGAAAATTCTCCAAAATCTTCCAAAGGAAATAGAAACTCTCCACAAACCCATGAAGAATTTGAATCAGAAAGGACCAAAAAGATGGAAGCCCTCTGGGAGGAAAAGTGGGAAATGATGCAAAAGAAATTCACGCATCTACAAAACCAGTTTGACCAAACTGTAAAAGAAAACCAGGCTTTAAAGCAAGAACTAATAAAGCAAAGCCAAAACACCAAGAAATTAGAAGAGAACATAAAATATCTCACCGACAAGGTGATAGATCTGGAAAACAGGGGGAGAAGAGAAAATTTAAGAATAATTGGACTCCCAGAAAAGCCAGAAATAAACACCAAACTGGACATGGTGATACAAGATATAATCAAAGAAAATTGCCCAGAGATTCTAGAACAAGGGGGCAATACAGCCACTGACAGAGCTCACAGAACACCTTCTACACTAAACCCCCAAAAGACAACTCCCAGGAATGTAATTGCCAAATTCCAAAGCTATCAAACAAAAGAAAAAATCCTACAGGAAGCCAGAAAAAGACAATTTAGATATAAAGGAATGCCAATCAGGGTCACACAAGACCTTGCAAGTTCTACGCTGAATGATCGTAAGGCATGGAACATGATCTTCAGAAAGGCAAGAGAGCTGGGTCTCCAACCAAGAATCAGCTACCCAGCAAAACTGACTATATACTTCCAAGGGAAAGTATGGGCATTCAACAAAATAGAAGACTTCCAACTTTTTGCAAAGAAAAGACCAGAGCTCTGCGGAAAGTTTGATACCGAAAATCAAAGAGCAAGGAATACCTGAAAAGGTAAATATTAAGGAAAGGGGAAAAATGTTATCTTCTTTTACTCAAACTCTCTTCTATAAGGACTACATTTATATCAACCTATGTATACTAATATGTGGGGAAAATGTAATGTATAAATAGGGGGTAAAGAAAGACCAAATAGAATAATGGTACTCACACAAAGATTCACAGGGGAAGGGGAGGGGAAGAAAACTCCTATAAGAAGGAGAGGAAGAGAGGGGGGGGGTTACTTAAACCTCAATCTCAGGGAAATCAACTCTGAGAGGGAAAAACATCCAGATCCATTGGGATCTTGAATTCTATCTTACCCAACAAGGGTAAGGAGAAGGGAAAACCAAGGGGGGGAGGGGGAGAGGGAGAACAAAAAGGGAGGGAAAGAGAGGGGGGAGGGGGAGGGAACAAAAAGGGAGGGACTAAAAAGGGAAACATCAAGGGAGGGGACAAGGGGGACTGATTCAAAGTAAATCACTGGACTAAAAGGTAGAGCCGAAGAAGAAAAGGTTAGAATTAGGGAAGGCAATCAAAATGCCAGGGAGTCCACAAATGACAATCATAACTTTGAACGTGAATGGGATGAACTCACCCATAAAACGTAGACGAATAGCAGAATGGATTAGAATCCAAAACCCTACCATATGTTGTCTTCAAGAAACACACATGAGGCGGGTTGACACCCACAAGGTCAGAATTAAAGGATGGAGTAAGACCTTCTGGGCCTCAACTGATAGAAAGAAGGCAGGAGTGGTAATCATGATATCTGATAAAGCCAATGCAAAAATAGACCTGATCAAAAGGGATAGGGAAGGTAATTATATTTTGTTAAAAGGGACTCTAGACAATGAGGAAATATCATTAATCAACATGTATGCACCAAATAATATAGCACCCAAATTTCTAATGGAGAAACTAGGAGAATTGAAGGAAGAAATAGACAATAAAACCATACTAGTGGGAGACTTAAACCAACCATTATCAAATTTAGATAAATCAAATCAAAAAATAAATAAGAAAGAGGTAAAAGAAGTGAATGAAATCTTAGAAAAATTAGAATTAATAGACATATGGAGAAAAATAAATAGGGATAAAAAGGAATACACCTTCTTCTCAGCACCACATGGCACATTCACAAAAATTGACCATACATTAGGTCACAGAAACATAGCACACAAATGCAAAAAAGCAGAAATAATGAATGCAGCCTTCTCAGATCACAAGGCAATAAAAATAATGATTAGTAATGGTACATGGAAAACCAAATCTAAAACCAATTGGAAATTAAACAATATGATACTCCAAAACCGTTTAGCTAAAGAAGAAATCATAGAAACAATTAATAATTTCATCAAGGAAAATGACAATGGCGAAACATCCTTTCAAACCTTTTGGGATGCAGCCAAAGCGGTAATCAGAGGCAAATTCATATCCCTGAAAGCTCATATTAACAAACAAGGGAGAGCAGAGATCAATCAATTGGAAATGCAATTGAAAAAACTCGAAAGCGATCAAATTAAAAACCCCCAGCAGAAAACCAAATTAGAAATCCTAAAAATTAAGGGAGAAATTAATAAAATCGAAAGTGATAGAACTATTGATTTAATAAATAAGACAAGAAGCTGGTACTTTGAAAAAAACAAACAAAATAGACAAAGTACTGGTCAATCTAATTAAAAAAAGGAAGGAAGAAAAGCAAATTCACAGCATTAAAGATGAAAAGGGGGACAGCACCTCCAATGAGGAGGAAATTAAGGCAATCATTAGAAATTACTTTGCCCAATTATATGGCAATAAATACACCAATTTAGGAGAAATGGATGAATATATACAAAAATACAAACTGCCTAGACTAACAGAAGAGGAAATAGAATTCTTAAATAATCCCATATCAGAAATTGAAATCCATCAAGCCATCAAAGAACTTCCTAAGAAAAAATCCCCAGGGCCTGATGGATTCACCTGTGAATTCTATCAAACATTCAGAGAACAGTTAACCCCAATACTATACAAACTATTTGACATAATAAGCAAAGAGGGAGTTCTACCAAACTCCTTTTACGACACAAACATGGTACTGATTCCAAAACCAGGCAGGTCAAAAACAGAGAAAGAAAACTATAGACCAATCTCCCTAATGAATATAGATGCAAAAATTTTAAATAGGATACTAGCAAAAAGACTCCAGCAAGTGATCAGAAGGATCATTCACCATGATCAAGTAGGATTCATACCAGGGATGCAGGGCTGGTTCAACATTAGGAAAACCATCCACATAATTGACCACATCAACAAGCAAACTAGCAAGAACCACATGATTATCTCAATAGATGCAGAAAAAGCCTTTGATAAAATACAACACCCATTCCTATTAAAAACACTAGAAAGCATAGGAATAGAAGGGTCATTCCTAAAAATAATAAACAGTATATATCTAAAACCAACAGCTAATATCATCTGCAATGGGGATAAACTAGATGCATTCCCAATAAGATCAGGAGTGAAACAAGGATGCCCATTATCACCTCTACTATTTGACATTGTACTAGAAACACTAGCAGTAGCAATTAGAGAAGATAAAGAAATTGAAGGCATCAGAATAGGCAAGGAGGAGACCAAGTTATCACTCTTTGCGGATGACATGATGGTCTACTTAAAGAATCCTAGAGATTCAACCAAAAAGCTAATTGAAATAATCAACAACTTTAGCAAAGTTGCAGGATACAAAATAAACCCACATAAATCATCAGCTTTTCTATATATCTCCAACACAGCTCAGCAGCAAGAACTAGAAAGAGAAATCCCATTCAAAATCACCTTAGACAAAATAAAATACCTAGGAATCTATCTCCCAAGACAAACACAGGAACTATATGAACACAACTACAAAACACTCGCCACACAACTAAAACTAGACTTGAACAATTGGAAAAACATTAACTGCTCATGGATAGGACGAGCCAATATAATAAAAATGACCATCCTACCCAAACTTATTTATCTATTTAGTGCCATACCCATTGAACTACCAAAATACTTCTTCACTGATTTAGAAAAAACCATAACAAAGTTCATTTGGAAGAACAAAAGATCAAGGATATCCAGGGAAATAATGAAAAAAAACACATATGATGGGGGCCTTGCAGTCCCAGATCTCAAACTATATTACAAAACAGCAGTCATCAAAACAATTTGGTACTGGCTAAGAAACAGAAAGGAAGATCAGTGGAATAGACTGGGGGAAAACGACCTCAGCAAGACAGTATACGATAAACCCAAAGATCCCAGCTTTTGGGACAAAAATCCACTATTCGATAAAAACTGCTGGGAAAATTGGAAGACAGTGTGGGAGAGACTAGGAATAGATCAACACCTCACACCCTACACCAAGATAAATTCAAAATGGGTGAGTGACTTAAACATAAAGAAGGAAACCATAAGTAAATTGGGTAAACACAGAATAGTATACATGTCAGACCTTTGGGAGGGGAAAAGCTTTAAAACCAAGCAAGATATAGAAAGAATCACAAAATGTAAAATAAATAATTTTGACTACATCAAACTAAAAAGCTTTTGTACAAACAAAACCAATATAACTAAAATCAGAAGGAAAACAACAAATTGGGAAAAAATCTTCATAGAAACCTCTGACAAAGGTTTAATTACTCATATTTATAATGAGCTAAATCAATTGTACAAAAAATCAAGCCATTCTCCAATTGATAAATGGGCAAGGGAAATGGATAGGCAGTTCTCAGATAAAGAAATCAAAACTATCAACAAGCACATGAAGAAGTGTTCTACATCTCTTATAATCAGAGAGATGCAAATCAAAACAACTCTGAGGTATCACCTCACACCTAGCAGATTGGCTAACATAACAGCAAAGGAAAGTAATGAATGCTGGAGGGGATGTGGCAAAGTAGGGACATTAATTCATTGCTGGTGGAGCTGTGAACTGATCCAACCATTCTGGAGGGCAATTTGGAACTATGCCCAAAGGGCGACAAAAGAATATCTACCCTTTGACCCAGCCATAGCACTGCTGGGTCTGTACCCCAAAGAGATAATGGACACAAAGACTTGTACAAAAATATTCATAGCTGCGCTCTTTGTGGTGGCCCAAAACTGGAAAACGAGGGGATGCCCATCAATTGGGGAATGGCTGAACAAACTGTGGTATATGTTGGTGATGGAATACTATTGTGCTCAAAGGAATAATAAAGTGGAGAAGTTCCATGGAGACTGGAACAACCTCCAGGAAGTGATGCAGAGCGAGAGGAGCAGAACCAGGAGAACATTGTACACAGAGACTAATACACTGTGGTATAATCGAACGTAATGGACTTCTACATTAGGGGCGGTGTAATGTCCCTGAACAACTTTCAGGGATCCAGGAGAAAAAAAAACACCATTCATAAGCAAAGGATAAACTATGGGAGTGGAAACACCGAGAAAAAGCAACTGCCTGAATACAGAGGTTGAGGGGACATGACAGAGGATAGACTTTAAATGAACACTCTAATGCAAATACTAACAACAAAGCAATGGGTTCAAATCAAGAAAACATCTAATGCCCAGTGGACTTACGCGTCGGCTATGGGGGGTGGGGGGAGGAAAAGAAAATGATCTATGTCTTTAACGAATAATGCTTGGAAATGATCAAATAAAATATATTTTAAAAAAAAAAAGACTCAGGTCTAGGCCATGTTGGCTTAAGGCCCTTCATACTTATTCCTTTCTCATTCTCTCTCTCTTTCTTTAATTCCTCATTGTATTATTAATTAAAATCTCTATAAACCCAGTTGACTTGGGTATATTTTCATAATTGGGAATATTTCCCTGGTGACCACCTTATATTTGATTTGAAACAAGACACTGTAGTGAAAACATATTTTCTGTGGTCACAATTTACTCATCCACTCTTTTATCTACTACAATTTAAGTCTTCCACTATTTTAACTGCCACAGTTTATGGTAAAGAACTATTTTAACTATTATACTATGTTATCCTCACTGTGTTTCCATGGTATCTGAATGACTTCTCCTTGGCAGCTTCTTTGGTGTGATAGTTCTTGAATTTGTCTATACCATTCCTGGGTGTTGTCAGTTGGGGATTAAGTACAGGAGGTGATCTGTGGATTCTTTCAATCTCCACTTTTCCCTCTTGTTCTAGAATATCAGGGCAGTTTTCTTGGATAATTTCCTGTAGTATTATGTCCAGGATTTTTCTTTTGTCATGGTCTTCTGGTAGACCAATGATTCTTAAATTGTCTCTCCTCGAACGATTTTCTAAATTTTCTGTTTTCTGAATGAGATGCTTCATATTTTCCTCAATTTTTAAATTCTTTTGGTTTTGTTTTATAGTGTCCTGCTGCCTTGTGAGGTCACTTAATTCTAGTTGTTATATTCTGGTTCTTAAAGACTGGATTTCATCCCTGGCTTTTTGGTCATTCTTCTCCTTCTGGTCTGATTTTCTTTGGAGGTCATCTTTCATTCTCTTTACCTCATCTCTCATCTCCTTTGCCTCATTTTCAAGCTGGTTGATTTTGGCTTTCAAAACATTATTTTCTATTTCCAGATGACTTATCTTAGTTTTTAAGTTCTTTTCCCAATTGTCTTCAACCTCTCTTAATTGTGTTTTTAATTTCATTTTGAGTTCTTTCAAAATCTGTATCCAATTCGCTGAGATTTCTGATTTATGGTTTGATGATCCCTCTTCCTCTATTCCATTTGCTCTTTGCTTGTTGCCTGTATAGAAGCTGTCAATTGTAATTTCTTTTTTCTTTTTCTGTTGTTTGCTCATATTTACCCCTTCTTTGCTCCCTGTATTTGTCTGTGCTCTTGCTCCTCTCATTTTTTGGTTTTGGGGGTTTCTGTCAGTCTCCCCTCTTGGAGCTTTGTCAGATCTCTCAGTGTAGTCTTGGGGTGTGTGTGTGTGTATGTGTGTGTGTGTGTGTGTGTGTATGTGTGTGTGTGTGTGTTGGAGTTTGAGCTTCCCTGTCCACTGGAGACTTTTGATTAGATTAAAGTCCAGCAGTTTGTGAGGGAGGAGTGTTGGAGTTTGGGCTTCCCTGGCCTCTGAATACTTTTGATGGAATTAAGTTCAGCTGGGTTGGGCTGGATGTGCTCTGAAGCCAAAACCTCCTAGAAGACTGGAGCAATATGGAGGGTCTCTGCTGCAGTGATCAGGCTGCCCACTCTGTGCTCTGTCTCTAGCTCCTTCCTCACTACCTGTGTTTGATGTTCTGGGCCTGGCACAGCCCTGCCCGCAAAGTACACCCTCTAGACCAGCGCCTTTGCCCACCCAGAGGTTCCCACTGCTGCTGGAGGCTTAGTGCTCTAGGTGGTTGTGGGGGGAGGGGTCCTGGGACCTTCTTTCTGCCTTCCCCTTAAACCCAACTGTTCTTGAATTCTGGCTTTTGCAGGGGCATACCTTTTGAATTGAGTCCAGCAGGAGGGTTCCTTGGCTCTGTCTTGTTGTTAGGTTTTGATTTTCAGTCCCCTAGGAGCATTTAGTTTGTAATTGGTAAGGAAGGATATTCAGAGGTCTGAACTTTTGCTGCTTCTATGCCACCATCTTGACACTGCCTCCCTGGTGCCAATCTTTTGCTCTTTCAAATGAATTTTCTTGTTTTTTTTCTAATTCAATAAAATATATTTTTGGTAATTTCATTGGGATGGCATTGAATTAGTAGATTAGGTAGGATTGTCACTTTAACTATATTGGCTCTTCCCACTCATGAATAATTAATATTTCTCTAGTTATTTAAGTATGACTTTATTAATATAAAAAGTTTTTCATAATTATATTCATGTAGTTAGTTTTGGGATTTGTTTTGGCAGATATATTTCTAGGTATTTTGTTCTAGCTATGGTTATTTTAAATAGATAGTCTCTTACTATCTCTTCTTTCAGGGATTTGTTGGTGATATTTAGAAACTTTGGTGATTTATGTGGTTTCTTTCATATCCCACTATGTGTTAAAATTATGATAGTTTCATCTAATTTTTAGTTGACTCCCTAGGATTTTCCATATATACCATCAAGTGAAAAGAGATAGTTTTATTACCTCTGCTCATTCTGATTCCTTCAGTGTCTTTTTCTTCTCATCCTTATAGTAGGAATGATTAGATACATCCACATTTTAAAAATAAAATTAAAATAAAAAATAAAAGTGGTTAATAAAAGGATACTGTGTTTTGAGATCAGATGAATGAGTAACCATTTCCAGCTGGAAGGATGAGACAAGGCTTCAGGTAGGAGTCTGCATTAAGGTAGACTTGGAAGGATAAATGGATTATCACCAAGTAGAGATTTTGGATGGGTGAAAAAAAAGACGAAGGCAGGGAGAGAATGTTGTGGGCATTGAGTATTATAAACAACAGGGAAGTGAGACTAATAATAGTAATAATTAGTATTTATATAGTACTTTAAGGTTAGCAAAATACTTTTTAAAAACCTTTACCTTATTTTTTAGAATTGGTATCAAATCTAAGGCTAGGCAACTAGGGTTAAATGCCTGACCCAGGGTCACACAGCTAGGACATGTCCGAGATCATATTTGAACCCAGGACCTTCCAACTCCATGCCTGGTGTTCCATCCACTGAACCACCTAGCTGTTCCATGTTAAATCATTTGATTCTCCCAACAACTATGGGAAGTGCATGATATTATTATCTCCTTCTTACAAATGCGGAAGCTGAGGCTGAGAAGACTTGTCCAAGGTCACACAGCTAGCTAAGTGTCTGAGCTGCTCTAGATGAAGGAGCATGAATAAGACATATTTAAGGGACAGCTCATAATCTGCATTGGCCAGATAACATAACATGTAATAGGCATAAAAGTGAAAGAAGGCTGGAGTTGAACGTTGGAACTAGATTGCAGAGACCAAGGAGTTGGGTCTATTTGGCCGACAGGAGGAACCACTGAAGAAAACCCTCATCTAGCATTAGGAAGATTGATCTGGAAACATCAAAGGAGGCAGAGAAGGACAGCAAATTTTATTTCTCTCTGATTCATTTTGCTAACCTTAGAAGTGAAATCATAGTACTTTGGTGAGTTGGTGTGATATGTAAGTAAAAGATTGCAGAAATGCTTATGTATACAGAATTCAATAATGAATACCTTATTGTGGTTTTAATTATTTTTATAACTATGATTTAGTCATTTTAACCTCTCCGTTAATACTGCAGTTCATCTCAAGTCATGGAATATGTATATGAAAAATAGGAGTTGCCTTCTTGTTTCAGGCAGGAATAATGAATGAATATGGGAACATCTAACCAGGACAGAGTGATTACAGGAATATTGATGCTTTACCTTAAAAGCACAAAATGATTAAAAATCCCATTCTTTGTTGCAGGAAGAGGTCCGGAAGCAATTAGTTGAGTCTGCTGGCTTTTGAGTCCACTTTTTTCTCAGCTCACATATAATAGAGATAGATGATAGCTATACACATACATATATGTGTAATTTTATTATATATTTAAATATTTATTATGTTTTATTCTATTTATTTAGTCTATCAGAGAACTTTAACTTGAAAAAATAGCTAAGTAGAGGCCAGATTAATCTGTCAGAGGAGAGAGGATCAATCATATTTATAGGAGAGATAACTTCTCAATGCCTCACATATTCAGAATAATATATGCTGCCTTAAGTAGACTGTAAACCATCAGTGAGAAAAAATAATACTAATGTGCATAATAATCTAAAATTTAGAATGAATTATCATGTTTTTCTCTGCATAACAATATTTTCTATGGGTTTCTTTGATCTCTAAGAGCAGTGCCAAGTAGAATTAGAACAATGATTCTGCAGATACAACTTTGATAAGAAGCCCTATAACATTTTGACTGGTGCATGATGCCAAAAATAGATGAAGAAGGGAAGCAGGATTCTTTAAGGAGCATTTGGTATTTATCATACAGAATGGATTTATAAACTTACCTTACTCAACTAGGAAAGTTACCTTTAATGCAAGGTATAATAAATGTCTTGGTCTCTTTGATGTCTACTTCACTGCCACCAAACAGGACACAGTAGTTCTGCCTGGGGAAGCAGAAAGGAATACCTAGTGACCCACATTTCCATACTTCTTCAAGGTTTATTCAATTTTTCTCACAATCAGCCTGTGAAACAGGGTAATAGAAGTGCTTTTATCCCTGCTTTGCAGATCAAGAAACTGAGGCTTGAAAAAGTTGCCCCATGGTCACAGAGCTAGTTAAGAACTAAAAAAATAAAAAGCCAACCCAAATTTCTCCTTCAAGTCCAGTACTCTTTCCACCACACCACTCTACTTAGAGAGACTATGTCCCAAAGAGCTAGTGATCATTATGTCACTCTAATTACCTCCCTAAGGTATACATATTCCTCTCCACTGACACCCTCTAGTCAAATCTTTGTTTGAGGTTAGACTAAGTGATCCCCTGGTCCTTTCCAATTCTAAAATATTCTGACCCTGTCTCTGTCTCTTCTCTTATTATTCTCTCTCTCTGTGTCTCTCTCTCTCTCTCTCTCTCTCTCTGTCTTTCTCTGTCTCTCTGTCTCTCTGTCTCTCTGTCTCTCTCTCTCTCTGTGTCTCTGTCTCTCTCTGTCTCTCTCTCTCTGTCTCTCTCTCTCTCTCTCCTTCTTTCTCTTTATCTCTCCCCTCCTGTTTCTTTACTCGCTCTCCCCTCTATTCTTTCACTTTTCTCTATCCCTCTATTCTCTCTCTCTCTCTTTCTCCCCACCTCCTTTCTCTTCTCTTTACTCTCTCTTTTTTCTCCTTTAATTCATCTCCATGGATAACTCCTCTATAACTTACCAGCTTAGAGAGTCAAATTGACAGGTTTAGTGATTGACCCAGGGTCGTGTAGCTGGCATGTGTCAGAGATGGACTTGGATTCAGGTCTTCTCTTCACCTCACAGCTGATGCCCCCTAATTCTCTAGTTCTATAATTTCCAAATCCATGAATTCCATATGGGAATAGCTTAGACATTTTCCTGTCCAACTTTCTTCTTTGCACCCTTTCCCTGATAGGTGGTCCACAGTACCTCTGTGAAAGTGTGTTTATATAAGCTATATTTATTGAGCACTTCAATGAATATATAAATATATTATAGAGATATAGAGAAGAATTTCAATATGGGTGACAATATAGAAAAAGAGATGATGACTTCCTCAAGTCTAAAATACCACAATGCTTTCATGATCTTTTCAATATGGGTGCTAACTCCAGAGATTGCTATCTCATCCCGAGCATCTCTTGTCCACATCCTTTCATAGACCTTCAATAGAGGATCTCTTGAAGACCTTCTAATACTTTTAATATACTCAAGGTTCCAGAATGGCACTCAGGCTACCCATCTGCCAGCTCCTTATCCTCACTAGAAGAAGTTAAACTTCTTTTTGCTCTTTCTAGTCATGTCTTATGTTTTGTGACCTCATTTGGGATTTTCTTGGCAAAGAAACTGGAGTGGTTTGCCATTTCCTCCTCCAGCTCATTTTACACATGAAGCAATTGAGGCAAACAAGGTAAATAGGGTTAAGTGACTTGCTCAGGGTCACACAGCTAATAAATGTCTATGGTCAGATTTGAACTCGGGAAAATTCTTCCTGACTCCTGGCCTGGTCCTCCATCCACTGCCTAGCTGCCCACAATTAAACTTAACTAGCATTTGTTTACTTTCTACTATGCACCAGGCAACTGTGCTAGGTGTTGAAGACAAGATTAAAACAAAGTAGTTTCTGTTCTCAGGGAACATATATTTTATCAGGGGAGTAAGACATACACATATATGTAAATACAATCTATACATAAAGTGATATCTAGAAATTGGGCACTAGCTCCTGGGGCAGGATCAGAATAGGTGTCCCTTAGAAAGTGGCATTTGAGCTGACCTTGGAGGGAAGTTAGGGATGAAGACAGTTTGGCCAGATTATAGGATGTGGGAAGAAAATGAATATGCACTAAAAAAACTGGAGTCAAGTTGTGAAGGAAAATGAAATAAAAAAGAGTGAATTTTGTCCTAGGAGGAAAAAGGAGTTACTGGAATTTTTTTGAGAAGAGGAATGAAATGGTCAAACATTCTTTAGCAAAATTAGTTTGTAAGAAAAAAAATTCTAACAAATTTCTCTGATAAAGGTCTCATTTCTCAAATATATAGAGAACTAAGTCAAATTTATAAGAATACAAACCATTCCCCAACTTACAGTGAAAAGATATGAACTAGCAGTTTTCAGATGAAGAAATCAAAACTATCAATAAATACATGAAAAAAATGTTCTAAATCACTCTTGATTAGAGAAATGCAAATGAAAACAATGCTGAGATTGGCCAATATGGCAGTAAAGGAATGTGATAAATGTTGGAGGGGGTGTGGCAAAATTAATGCATTGCTGGTGGAATTGTGAGTTGGTCCAACCATTCTGGAAGATAATTTGGAACTATGCCCCAAAGGCTATCAAACTGTGATACCACTACTAGGTCTGTGTCCCAAAGAGATTTTAAAACAAAGGGGGAAAGGACCTACTTGTACAAAAATATTTATGGCTGTTCTTTTTGTGGTGGGAAAGAATTGGAAATCGAGGGGATGTCCATCAGTTGGGAAATGGATGAACAGATTGTGTTATGATGGTGATAAAATACTATTGTGCCGTAAGGAATGATGAACAGGAAGATTTCAGAAAGAGCTGAAAAGACCTCCATGAACTGATGCAGAGTGAAATAAGCAGAACTGATTGAGACAGGCACAATAGGAACAAGACCCTCATACTCTGAAATCTTGTATTTCTCACCAGTTAAACATAAACTGCTGCATTAGTTAAGCATAAACTGAAAAATCCGTATTGTTGATCAGTTATCATCAATCATCTCTACTGGATCTGTAATATTCTATTCTGTGCATCAGCTTTGTGCCTAATCTTTTTATTAATTACTCATCTTATTCTACATTTACTTTATTTCAGAACTTCAAGATAAAATTGATTGCCTATACTGGTCCTCCAAGGTACCGCATTCCCCTCCCCTAATATTCTCATTCCAGAAGGCCAGTGAGACAATAATGGCAAAGTAGGCAGTGGGGGAACAAGGGACTTGCTCTCTGGGGACTGGCATTGCAGAAGAGCCTCTCAAACCTGCACATGCTTCTTACTCTCTGTGATGTCAAACTCCAAAATACCTCTCCACCTGAATTTGGCCAAGTCCATTTTCTAGGGTTTCCAGGAAAGGTGAGGACTTCTCTGGAATGGGAGATGAATATTCCCCAGAACCTAGTAAATGTGCCAACCCTGATCCACAAAGAGTAGAAGCTGCCACTCTACAGCTGGAGCTGCTACTCCACACATGGAGCTGCTAGTCTGCACCGGAGGCTGCTACTCCACACCTGGAGGGCTGCTATTCCATCTACTCCAGAGAGGCTGCTCTACTAGTCCCTGGGCTTAGACATCAACCCTATGGCTACCTGACTAGCCCTTAGACTATTCTACTAGTTATTAGGCTATTATACCACCATAAAGCTCTTCTTCAAATAAAGTTCTTTTCTTACTTCTGGATTGAACAGAGTTTGAGTCTCCCATTCTTGGGGAAAGACCCTGCCTCAAATTTTGGTGTGTTTCTCCACAACAGAACCAGGAAAACGTTGCACACAATAATGGTGATACTGTGGAATGATCAACTAGACTTAGCTACTCTCAGCAATCCAGTGATCCAGGGTAATTCTAAGGGACTTAGGACAAAGAATGCCATCCACCTCCAGAGAAAGAACTGGTAGAGTAGGAATGCAGATCAAAGTCTATTCGTTTTCACTTAGTTTATTTGGGGGTTTGGGATTTATATGATTATTCTCTTACAAAAGTGAACAATATGCACTTAGTCATTAAAATTATTTTTTAAATCATCTACTGTGTGCCAGACATTGTACTCAGGTTGGGGCTTCAAATAAAATGAATGAAACAGTCACTGCTTAGAAAGGAATTATATTCTTTTGAAGATTATATTTTTCCAATAAAAACATCTTTCAAAATGCTATTAAAAAAACAAAAGTGAACAATATGGAAATATGTTTTGCATGATAACTCATATATAACCCAGATCAAATTGCTGACCATCTCTAGGAAGGGGGAATGAAAGGAGGAAGGGATACAATTTGAATAATATAACTTTGGAAAACTTATGTGGAAAATTGTTATTCTATGTAATTGGTAAAATAAAATATCTTTGCCAAAAAAAGTTAAAATCTAGCTTGAAAAAAAAAAGAAATAGGGGGCAGCTGGGTAGCTCAGTGGATTGAGAACCAGGCCTAGAGATGGGAGGTCCTGGGTTCAAATCTGGCCTCAGACACTTCCCAGCTGTGTGACCCTGGGCAAGTCACTTAACTCCCATTGCCTATCCCTTACCATTCTTCTGCCTTAAAACCAATACACAGTATTGATTCCAAGATGAAAGGTAAGAATTTTAAAAAAAGAAATATTAGTTTGGCAGCTGTACAGAGGATGTATTATTTGAACAGAGAGATACTGAAAGTAAAGAGATTAATTAGAAGCCCATTACAATAATTGTGCAGGTGAGAGGTAATGAAAGCTCAAACTAAGATGGTAATCATATGAGTGAAGAGAACAAGAGAGATGGAAGACAAATTACTGCAGGAGAGTAAATAAGACTTGGCAACTGAATGGATGTGAGGAGTAGAGAAAGAGAGGATAACTCCAAGATTAGAACTCAGGTGACAGGAAGATCATGGTGGCCTCAGTAGAAAAAGAGACATGAGGGGGAAAGGAATGTTTTTGAGAGAAAGCTAATTAATTCTGTTTTGTTTTTTGAGATGTCTTCATGGGCTAGGCCTGATTTGGACCAATTCTTTGTCAGTTAATATTGGACGCTGGGATGAAATGAGATGCTTGCAGGTAATTCAATATTTATTAAAAGAAAAATATTCAACAAGGATATCACTGAGAACACTCCCAGTTGGATCAGCTAAGCAAAGCATCCCTGCTTCTGAGTTGCCCATTGTGGTCTCCCAGCCAGACATCAGAGTTTTTCATAACTGTTTCCAACTCAGGTAACTGGAGCCATGTCAAGAGCCTGAAGCTTTGTCCTCAAGCCACTTATAGCAAAAGGATGTTTCAATACCTTTAAGGAAAAATAAGCTTGCTTGGGATTAGGGGTATGAGCTATTGGCCCCATCAAATGCCTTTTGAAAGCCATTTGGAATGTTTAATAAATGCTTATTTCCTACCTTCTTTTTTTCCTTCTTTTAATAGGTAGATGTGGAGATGTGGAACTGAAATTCAGGAGAGAAAATACAGCTATCCGTATGTAGATCTATGTGTCATCTACATGGAGATACTGATTGAAACCATGGCAGATGATAAAGTCATTCATAAAGCAAAGAGGGAAGAGAAAATAGGGAACAGGACGGAACCCTGGCGTATATGCATGTGTAGGGAGTGCAACAGTGATGATCTAGCAAAGAAGATCAATGTGATAGAGACAGTCAGTTTACTTCTTTATTTCACCAAGAAAGAGTGGCTAGAAAGGTAGGAAGGAAAACAAGGGAACAGTGTTGGGAAGATCCAAAGAGGAAATTGCTAAATGGTCAAAGGATATGAATAGGCAGTTTTCAAAGGAAGAAAACTAAGCTATCAATAACCATATGAAAAACTACTCCAAATCAGTCAAAGGATATGAACAGGCACTTTTCAAAGGAAATCCAAGTTATCAATAGCCACATGAAAAATTCTCCAGATCACTCATATTTAGAGAAATGAGATAAAAAGAATTCAAGTTCCACCTTGTACCCATCAGATCGACAATTATGACAAAAATGACAAATGTAGATGTACAGTAGAAAAACAGGAACATTGAGGTAGCTATGAATTGATCCAGCCAGCCTAGAGAGGAATTTGCAACCATGCCCCACAAATTTACTAAATTGTACATGTCCTTTGACAAAGTGTTAAGAAAATGCATTGTTGTTGAGTTGTTTTTCAGATGTATCTGACTCTTTGTGACCCCATTTTGGGTTTTTTGGGCAAAAAATACTGGAGTGGTTTGCTATTTCCTTCTTTAGCTCATTTACAGATGAGGAAACTGAGGCAAAGAGGGTTAAATGACTTGCCCAGAGTCACCTCGCCAGTGTCTGAAGCCAGATTTGAACTCAGGAAGATGAGTCTTTCTGGCTTCAAACCTGGCCCACTGTGTCACCTAAGCAGTAGAGGGTGCATAATTTTTCAGGGTAGATAGTTTTATTGTTTCTTTCTTTAATTTCAATGTTATTAATTTTTAATAAAAATTTATTCATTACAGGTGTTTTTCTTTTCTTTTAATTGGATTTCATTTATTTTTATATCACCCTTACTTCCCAATATATATCCTTTCACCATCCAGAAAACCATCCCTGATAACAAAGAAGAAAAAAGGGGCAAAAAAAAAGCACTGCAGCAAACCTAGACAATACATGAGCCACCTGATATTATAGACAGCATTCCATATCTGTATTTTATCCATATTCCCTTTCATGAAGAAAAGGAAGCACATTATCTTGTTTCTTATCGTGCCCAAGCTTCATTACTATAATTAGATTATTTTAGTTTTGATTTGCTGTTGTTGTTCTTAATACATAATAGCTGGTGTGTATATAGCACTTTGAAGATTTTCAAAGTGCTTTACAAATACTTCACTTTATCCTCACAACAGCCCTGGGAGGTAAATGCTATTATTATCCCCACTTTACAAAAAGAGAAATTGAGGCAGAAAGAAGTAATATGAGTTGCTTTCTTCTCTCAGTCTTTTTTTTTAATCCTTACTTACCTTCCATCTTAGAATCAATATTATGTATTGGTTCCAAGGCAGAAGAATGGCAAGGGTGAGGCAATGGGCATTAAGTGACTTGCCCAGGAAAGACCTCCCCCCCCCCCCGAATTTGTCAGTAAAAGCAAGAGAAGAAAATGATAAATTGAGGGGACAATGGGCTCAAGGGGAAATGTTTTGTTTTTTAGGGTAGGTGATATCTAGGCATGTTTTTAAGCATTAGGGGAGAAGCAAGAGAAGAAGAACAGATAAAAAATTAGGGAATCAGAATGGATGACTGAAGGGATATTCTCCTAGAAGAGATGGTAAAGGATTGCATTAAGGGCACAAGTAGAGGGCATCAGATTCTTTGAAAATGGTCACCTCTCTATCAGAGATGAGCAAAAGATGAGAGAAAGGACAATGATGTTAAAATGATTTGCAGTGTTTGAGTTGAAAAGAGGGAGCATGTGACCTGCCACCTCAATTTATTTATGATTTATTTATATCCTTTTCTAATCATATTTTGCATGGGTATCTTTTCCATCATTTCTTACATTCAAGTCATCAGGAACAATATGACGTAGCCTTCTGATTGATACCCACCAATCACCTCTCCCATGTTGTTGGTTTATCTACAACTTTGAAATTCTTCTGTCCACAACATAGAGCATCCCTGGAAGAATATTGGTATTAAAAGATGAGTTTTGTGTCAAGGAGCAGCTCAAGATTGTACATACTTAATAGAAATACAGTCCATCCTGTTCTCTGCCTTTTATCCAATTCTAGACCCAGCTCATTATTTATTGCATATCCAAGAAAAAAAATCTTTCTCTCCATACACAGACACATACAGACACACACACATGTATTTTATCCGATAGAATAACTCATATCTATATATTAATTTATATGTATAAACAGCTATACATACACATGACATTCATGTATATATGACATGTCCATACAATTACATAGAAGCTAGATATGAAGTTTATTTGGACAAAAGACATTTTGTCATCTTGCTTTTTACTTTTTAAATTTTTTCTTTTTTATTATTTTAATTTTTTGCTTCTTTCTTAATGTAAATTGTTAGACTAAAATGTTGAGTTATTTTTCTACCTATTGAGGAGGATTTCATTGAGAATGCTCTGTAGTATTCTCGGGGTTGATGCAATAATCACATTAAAATAATAAACTGCATTTATATATCATCTATAGTGCCAGGCACTATTGTGTTGAATCAAATAAAATTAATTTTTTAAAGTTACTAAATTCTAGTGACTTTCTATCATAATGAATTTTCTCAGTCAAGAAATACTAATTTTTAATGGTTATGTGGGACTGCAAAATTATTCATGTTAAAATGAAGCCTTTAGGGGGCAGCTGGGTAGCTCAGTGGATTGAGAGCCAGGCCTAGAGATGGGAGGTCCTAGGTTCAAATCTGACCTCAGACACTTCCCAGCTGTGTGACCCTGGGCAAGTCACTTGACCCTGTGATAGAGGCTGGCACTAGAGAAAAAGTGCCAGACGGAAGAGTATATGAAATTGATCACCTTGACGGGGGAGGGGTCCCAGGAGTAAATTTCCTGAGGAGAGAAGACTCTGGCTGGGAAAGCAGTGAGGGTCTTTAGGTCTTGAGATGTCGAAGAGAGAGGGTGGATAAAGACTTTCAGCTGAGGGTTACCCATTTTTCCTGCTGGTGCCTGGAAATCCTTCCCCCCATCACTTCCCAACTTTCTGAAGAGAAACCTGAGCAGACTTTATCTCAGCTCCTGTTGCCCAGGGGTGAGTCAACCTGACTTTCTCTCAGAGGGCTCAGGCTGCCAAGGCCTAAGTTCCCCCCAAACTCGAGGAGGGAGGAAAAGGGTTTAGATAGAGACAGGGACCACCTTTTCCCCTCTTTCCTTTCCCCATTCTTCCCTGCCTGTTATTCCGTTTGTATTATCTGATTGAGTTAACATTAAAGTTATCTGTTTCCCAAGCTGAGTGTGAGTGAATGGATCAAGGGGAGACCCTTTGGTCTCGAGTAGTGGAGGAGGGACAAGAGGGACAAGAGTAAATTGGGGAGAGCAGCTTTAGCTAAGGAGGGAAGGCGGAAGGGGGAAAATCTTCATCCTCTCCTCTCTCTTAGCCAATCTGTTACATCTGCTGTCTCATTTTGTGGGAAGTGGGGTTCCCCTCTCTTTCTTTCTCTCCATACCTCGGGGTCCAAGCCTCCCCTTGGGGGGTACATCTTTTCCCTCTTTTTAAAACATTTTTTTTGAAACAACACTCATTGCCTAGTCCTTACCACTCTTCTGCCTTGGAACCAATACATAGTAGATGGAAGGTAAGGGTTAAAAAATAAATAAAATAAAATGATGCCTTTATACACAAAAAAGACCACTTTGATGAGCCATAAAGTCAGCTTCAGCTTTAAAATTCTTTTTTCTCTGTGCAAAACATCTCCATTTCTTCAATTTGTTTCTCATATGATGTGTTTTCAGACCCTTCACTATTATGCTTATCCTCAAGTTTATCAGTGTCTCTTTTAAACTGTGGCACCCAGAATGGGACATGATGCTTTAAATGTAGTCTGATTAGTGCAGATACACAAAGCTTCTTAGCAATCTTGTTCTGGATCTTTTTTTTTTTTAACCCTTAACTCCTGCCTTAGAATCAACTCTGAGAATACTGTGTATTGGTTCCAAGGCTGAAGTGGTAAGGGCTAGGCAGTGGGGGTCAAGTGACTTGTCCAGGATCACACAGCTAGAAGTGTCTGAGGCCATATTTGAATCCAGTATCTCCTGTCTCTAGGCATGGCTCTTAATCCACTGAGCCACCCAGCTGTCCCACCTTAGAAATACTACTTATAAATATTATCTGACTTAACTCTCAGATACAGGTATGAGGTTTAGGGCCAGTAATCTGGTTTGGGGAAGGGTACCCAAACTCAGGGCAGGCAAAGCCAGACCCTGAGCTAATAAACACAGACAAAATATATAAACACTGAACAGGTTAGATTTAATTCAAAAAGGAAAGTTGGAAAGGGTATTTGGGGTTTTCTAATTTAATTCAATCTATCTATCCCACCAGATCTAATAATCCCTGCAAAGGGATTTCTTCTTAGAAATTCCCTACTCTATTTCTCCCTAACTCAACTCTACAATCCCTTATCTTAACTAACCCTCAACTATACTCCCTCTTTGATAGAATTAAGGAAAAAGGATCTGTGTAAGGATGTGCTAAGTCTAGGGAAGGTCTTAGATCCACAAGGATTCAGACTTGATCTCACAATCTTGTGGCTGGATCAGGTTCACCAGGGATAGCCTTGATGTCACACAGCAAAACAGGAAATCAAGGAAACCAGGGAAAGGATAGACTCTAAGAAAAACTACAGCCCCAGAGATTTTTCCAGAGACCCCAACTATCTTTCTCTCAGCTTAAACCTCTTCCAAAGTTCTAGAATCTTCCTGCTGATGTCATGCCACTTCCTTGCAAAATGTCATTACTTTCCTTACAACAATGTGAAGTTAAAAACCTCCTAAGATAGGTTATTTTTTGGGAACTACTGTCAAGCCAAGTTTTTCCAAATTTGATCCAATTCAGTGAACATGTGTTAAGCATCTACTATGTGTCAGCTACCATAAGCGGGCATTTCTTTTGAATTTAAACATAGATTTATCCCTAGCACATTTCCTCTTAGTTTTGTTATAGCAGAACTCTTTTTCCTCTCTCTGTCCCCAGCAACCAGCATAATGTCATGTTAGATATTTGAAAAAGTTTGTAGTGATTACTTGTTGAATTTGAATCTTGATATGACCTTTTTGGATCTTAATTTTAAACATCTGATCCACACCTTTCACTTTTGTTACTAGGTTGGATCACTCCCATGTCTTCTCTTCTGCTTAAACAATCCCAGGTCTTCTGTGTATTTCATTAGTGGGGAGAACTCAGCCTATCCCATATGTGAAATGCATTTCTCCTATTTGGATTTGTAAGTTGGACTAATAGATTTTGGAAGGAGCACTTAATGACTGCAAATCTCAGCCTTAATGCATAAATCATGTTACTAACTATGAATTGCCCATGTGTGCATACCAATGGACTTTCTAACTCCTGAACCAGCTCCTGAATATAGCTAGTGACATTACCTCTTCCTGTCTGTCATTTGTGTTGTGATTTTTCCCCCAAAGGACTTTTCTATTGATGGTTTTGTTTTGTGTTTACTGGACAGAGAAAGTGCTACCTAAAGCCACACAGTGAGCCCCTGCTTTCTTGTTCTGCTGGTCTGCCTTATTCTTTTCCCCTGTGTTGACATTTAGGCCATGGAACCCTCTTGCTTCAGTTTTGCCAAAATTCAGAAGTGAACAGCAAGAAGTGAGAGGTAGACAGATAGTGTAGAAGAATGGAGGCTAGACTTGGAGTCAGAAAGACCCGAGTTCAAATTTTGCTTCTGACTAGCCTTGCTTTCCTTATCAGCAAAATGATGATAAGATTTCTTTGCAGCACTCATTTTACAGGGTTTTTGGTTATAATATACATTTGATGTCTTACAATCTCTAAAGAGACAAACAAATTCCAGTTATTACCCAAGAAAATTAGAGAAAGAAAAACTCAATCTATGTTGAGTGTATTATGTATGAAGGGGTAGATGCTGATAATCTAGAGAGTGCTAAATGCAGGCATCTGGAAGTGGCAGAAAAAGGAGCTAAATCAATGGAGGGTGGGGAAAATGGGCAAACAGAATTGTTCCTCATGTGTGATTAATGCAAACACATGCTGAAGCATTTAAACCCAAAACAGGGAAAAGAGGAGCCATTGTCTCTTCCCCGCCCCCCAAAGAAAACAAGAAATCACCCACACACACAGAGGTTGAAGATCTTTGTTAACTGTTTTCTCTCCACATTCTGTTTCAATCTGAATGATGAGGCCAAACAGAAAAAAGGCATTTCACATCTGGGATAGTTTGAGTTGAGTCAACTGATGAAATATACAGAAAATAGAACTTATGAAGAAACATTAAAGGAAATGGGATTCTTTAGCTTGGAGTACTGAAGACCAAAGGTTTGTATGATATATAATACTTGCTTTTAGGCAGATGAAAGGTGTTAGAGATAAAGAATAGATGGAAGGAGATGATTTAAATAATAGAATACATAGAAATGTTAAATGAAATTGCAATGGTTTAACCTAAGAGATCTGTCTTTAAGAAGATAAAAGGTATTGATCAGCCTGCATTCCATCTCACCTAAAGATAGAGCATGAGGCAGCAGGAATAACTTGGTTTTGATGTGAAGAAGTTCTTTATTAAGTATAAGAAAAAAGAGATTATGGAATCTCATAAAATATCCAAAGAATTTCACTGTGATCGTTTTGCAGGCAAAGGTTGTCACATGCCTCCTCTGAGGTATGGGGTCCACATCCATAAAATGATGGGCTTGTGCTAGATGATCTCTCAAGGCTTTGGCAATCTGTGATTTGACTTCTGGATGGTTTCTGAAGGACTCTTCCAGGTTTATGTTCCAGAACTGGCTTACAGTTTCATTATGAGGCACTTATCCTTTCTGAGACCTTTCCTGGCCATTAGATGGATCCCTCAGTAGTGAGATAATCAATGAAAGACTTTGGTGAAAATACATTTGGCAGAAAAAGAAGGATGGAAAATAAGGGCAATTGGCTGGGTTCAGAGGAAGCTGGAAGCTATTAAAGGGGAACTATAGAACACCCAGAGACTGTGAGTTGAGCCAATTATTTGCCAGGATTGCCCTTTTCCTGTGAAGGTTGTTTGGATGACATAGCAAAGGATTGTGGAGAGAAGAACAGCTCTGGGTTTTTTTCCTAATCACGTTTTATCTGAGTTAGTAGATGACTTCCATTTCTAGATCAAAGCATCTAGTATATACTATATGTAGAATGGTTTAGATTTTGTTAATCTCTTTGATTTTTCTCTATTTCTATTTTGGTGTTTGTTAGTTGGGACTTTTTGATTTGTTGCCTTTCTAGTGTTTTCAGCTGCATGCCTAATTCATCTCTGTTCTTTTGCCTTTTCTCTCTTTTGATGAATGTATTTAGAGATGTAAATTTTACCCCATGGAGTGCTTTAACTGTATCCCAAAAGTTTTGGCATGTTGTCTCATTGTTGTAATATTTCTTTGATGAGATTTTCTATTGTTTCTATAATTGTTCTTTCACCCACCATTTTTTATGCAGTGTAGAATGGGATGGTTAACCACCAAGGGTAACTAAGTCCATGGGAATCCAGTACTTTGCCTCAATTAAGATTTTCTATGTTTTTGTACTCCTCCTGAATATCATTAACTAGGAAATCTTTTCATGAGTCTTTTATTTCTCCTTCCCCACCTTATAAGTCTTGGGTTTTTTTGTCTTGTTTTGTACATCCATGATAAAATCAGTTCTAATGGAATTGCCTAGAATAAGCAAGCACTACCATATAGTCAAATATTTAAAATGGGGGTCGGGATAGTTTAAAATTTAAAGTCAACAAATATATAATGTATCCCTGCCAAGCACTCTGTTAGGTATTAAGGATACAGAGAAAAAACAAGCCTCTGCCCTCAAAGAACTAGTACTCTACTGAAAAGAATAAGCCATGTAAACACATAAGTATAAGCAAGATCTTCATTTGAAGAGGGAGAAAACATTAACATCTGGGTGATCGAAGAAGTTTTGTGGAGAGAATGACATCCATGGGGACTGCAGAAGGAAGATGAGGACTCTGAGAACTATAAATGAAGAAGAAGCAAATCCCAGACATTGAAGATAAGCTACTGTGGGCAGGAGATTTTTTTTTTAATGGAATTCTATTGGTGGAGAGAACACCTAGTGAGGAACTACTTTCAGAAGTTCATTACTTTCTCTGTAACTTATAGTCTTAAAGGTGGTATTTGGATTTGAATTTTAAAAGATAGGAATTCAAGTGGAGAAAATGGTGGGATAGGCATCCTAAACAAAGGCACCACGGTAGGGAGTACAAGGCAGTGCTGAGTTTACTTGAGAGACAAGAGTGGCAAATAGAAAGTTCATGCAGGATATAGTGTGAGACAAGACTGGAAAGAGAACCAAATAAAGTACCAAATAAAGCAAGTTTAATGTTCTTTTTTTTAATTAATGTTCTTGATAGGTAATAATCAATGAAGATTTTTTGAGCACAGGAGCGAGAATGACTTTTTATTGTTGTTTAGACATTTCAGTCATGTCCAACTCTTCATTTGTTTTTGTTTGTTTGTTTTTAAAGTTTATTTATTTAATTAATAAATTTAGAATATTTTTCCATGGTTATATGAATCATGTTCTTTCCCTCCCCTCCTCTCACCCACCCCTCCTGTAGCCAAGGAGCAATTCCACTGGGTTTTACATGTGTCATTGATCAAGACCTATTTCCATGTTGTTAATGTTTGCATTAGGGTGATCATTTAGAGTCTACATTCTCAATCATATCTCCATTGAACCATATGATCAAGCAGTTGTTTTTCTTCTGTGTTTCTACTTCCACAGTTCTTTCTCTGGATGTGGATAGCATTCTTTCTCATAAGTCTTGGAGTTTTCTTAGAAAAGATCCGGGAATGGCTTGCCATTTCCTCCTCAAGCTTATTTTACAGATGAGAAATTGAGGCATAGCTACATGACTTGCACAGATCACACAGCTAGTAAGTGTCTTAAGCCAGATTTGAGCTCAAGAAGATGTCTTCTTGACTCCAGGTCTGGTGTTCTGTCCACTGTACCACCTCAATGCCCAAAATATGGCTAGATCATTAAAGGAAGTAAGTCTAGCAAATGTATGGGAGATGGATTAGTGTTAGGAAAGAGTAAAGCTAGAAAGACCCATTATGAGTCTACTGCAACAGTCCAGTTTGGTGGTAATGATGGCTTATTCTAGGGTGGTAGAATTAAGATTAGAAAGAGGCACCTATATGAAAGTTCTTCCTTCTCCCATTCTCCTTATTCTCAATCTCCTCTCATCCCTTGATAGTATCTTCCACTTTCTTCTAGTCTCTGAGATGATTCTTCTCCTTAACAAGGTCAACTTCTCTTCACATGCCCTTGATTCTATCCCATCCCATTTTCTTCTGTCATCTTTCTATCATACCCCTTCTCTCTGTAATCATTAGTTTTTTCTTAGTGGTTCCTTCCCTACTTTCTTTAAATATGTCCAAGTCTCCTCCATTAAAAAAAAAAAAACAACCCTTCTCTAGATATTACTGTCCTCAAGCTATTGCATTATATTTGTCTTCCTTTTCTGGGCCAAAATTCCTAAAGAAAATGATCTCTACTTGTTATCTCTACTTTTTTGCCACTCAGTCTCTTCTCAACTCATAAGCACAATGGCTTCCAGCCTCATCATTTGACGGTATTTGCTTTTTGCCAAGTTACAATCTCATGGAAATTTAAAAAAATTATTTCTAAGTTTTTATTGATATTTTCTGGTTTTTTTACATAACCATAGTATCCCAAATATTACTCTTTCTCCCCTCAGCCATCCTATATGACAACTATCTAATCCATCTGCTACAGAGTTCCAAATCTCAGATTTGACCATGTTACTCCTTTACTCTATAAACTCTATAGGCTGCCTGTTACCTGTAAGGGTAAACATAAATTCCATTATTTGACTTTTAAAGTTCTTCATAATCTGACCTAATATAAAAAGGCTATTTTTATAAGATATTATTATTTCCCTCTTTTTTTTACTCAAGCATCCAGGTAAATTTCTTCACCAGGCTCCCTTTGGTGGAATGGAACAATTCCTACTTTCAAGGAGCTTACATTCTAAGGAACAGAGACAATGCAGAGTAGAATGGTGTCTAGGAAAAGGAATTTTTCTCTGGGGAGACATAGGATTGGGTGAACTGATCAAGGAACAATGGTAGAATAGTATTAATTTAATTACTGTGCCCAGAGCAAAAGATGAATGGAGAACAAACTTAGGTGGCATCTGGGCAGATGACCAGGATAGCTGCCTAGTTGGGATAGAAACATAGTCCGGTGTAGAGCCAGTGAGACATAGTGGACCATGTGAGTTTATACTCATTTACTCTTTACTACCAATCAATGAAGGCTTAAAACATGGGAGACTTGAATGAATGGTATTATTGCTAATAGAGTGAAATCCGGAGGATGTCTAGTTTTAGAAGGAAAGATACTGTTTGGTTTTGTGTAGCTGAATTTGAAATGCTAATGGCATATCTGAATAGTTATTTCCCAGAGAAATTCAGAGATTCAGTTGTGGAACCTAGAAGAAATGTCAAAGTTAGAGATATTGACTTGAGAAGTCATCTTTTATAAGGACTTATGACAAAGAATACTGTCTACCACCAGAGAAAGAACTGTCGTAGTTGGAATGGAGATGAAAGCATATGGTTTTTCACATTAGTTTATTTATGTCTTTATTTGGGGGTTTTGGTTTTATATGAGTATTCTCTTATAACAATGACCAATATGGAAGTATGTTTTATATGCTTATACATGTATATCCCAGATCAAACTACTTACTGTCTCTGAGAAGGGGAGAGAAGGGAGGGAGGGAGACAATTTGAATCTTATAATTTTGGAAATATTGTTATATTATGTATTATGTGTAACATATTATATAACATATAATATATTACAAATTTCAAAATATTGAAAATTTTTATTACATGTAATTGGGAAAATAAAATATCAAACAAAATCTTAAAAATATATCTTAAACCAAAAAAAAAGAAATTATCTTTATAGAAGTGGTATCTAAAGGGAGTGGGGGTGAGATTGTCAAAGGAGAGGACGTAGAGAGAAGGAAAAAAAACCCAAAGACCAGTATGTGGAGAACAGCCACCTGAAGGGACTGGAAATAGGATAAAGAGTCAGAAATTGATTCATAAATCAATCAAAAAGTAATTATTAAGCAAGTGATATATGTCAGACTTGGTGCTAAGCACTGAGGATAGAAAGTCAAAACCAAAACAAGAAGCCTTTAAGAAGCTTGTAATCGGAAAAAAAAAAGAAGCTTGTAGTCGAATGTAGAAGGCATCCCTTTTTGGTTGAGGGAGGACATGGAAGGTAGTTATAGTCTGCGAAGTCAGAGGTTTAATGAATGGGAACCACAGGGAAGTCCACTGTTTTGATGGTAGTTCTTCTTCTTCTTCTTCTTCTTCTTCTTCTTCTTCTTCTTCTTCTTCTTCTTCTTCTTCTTCTTCTTCTTCTTCTTCTTCTTCTTCTTCTTCTTCTTCTTCTTCTTCTTCTTCTTCTTCTTCTTCTCTTCTTCTTCTTCTTCTTCTTCTTCTTCTTCTTCTTCTTCATTCTTCTTCTTTCTTCTTCTTCTTCTTCTTCTTCTTCTTCTTCTTCTTCTTCTTCTTCTTCTTCTCTTCTTCTTCTTCTTCTTCTTCTTCTTCTTCTTCCTTCTTCTTCCTTCTTCTTCTTTCTTCTTCTTCTTCTTCCTTCTTCTTCTTCTTCTTCTTCTTCTTCTTCTTCTTCTTCTTCTTCTTCTTCTTCTTCTTCTCTTCTCTTCTTCTTCTTTCTCCTCCTTCTTCTTTCCTCCTGCTCTTCCTCCTCCTCCTCCTCCTTCTTCTTCTGTTTGTTGGTTACATTAAAATTCCCAAGTAACTCTCTCTGTCCCTCCCCACCCCTGGATTGGAGAAGCATCATTTGACAAAAGAAAAAAATGTATATTTAACTATATCTTTCATATTTCCATTTAGTAGTTCTTCCTCTGGAGGTAGATGTTCACAAGTCATTCTTCACAATATTTCTCTAGCTTTACAGAGTGTTGTCTTGTTTGCTCTTTTCACTTTCATACTTTCATGTAGATCTTCCCATGGTTCTTTTTTTAAACTTTTACCTTCTGTTTTAGAGAAGACACAGTGTCACTTCTAGGGGATAAAAGCAGCAAGACCTAGTTAATTGGGATTAAGTAACTTGCACAGGATCACATAGCTAGCAAGTGTCTGAGGCCAAATTTGAACCCAGAACCTCTCATCTCCAGGTTTGGCTCTCTATCCACTAAGCCACCTAGATGCCTCTCTTCCCATGGTTTTTTAAAAATTAATTTGCCCATCATTTCTTATCATAATCACATGCCACAACTTATTTAGGAATACAATTGTTTATTTTTATTTTTTTAAGTGTTATTCATAATAACAAAATTTCACATAAAATTTCTGAATTTATATGATCCAAATTGTCTCCCTCCCTCCTTCCCTTCCCCCTTCAGGAGCTGGCAAGTAATTTTATCTGCGTTATATATGTATTATCATGCAAAACATATTTCCATATCTACCATTCATTTTTAAGTGATTAATCTTATAAAACCAAACCCCACAAACACTACCTGAATAAATAAGCGATAAATCATATGCTTCCATCTGCATTGCTTCTTCCTCTGGAGATGATCAGCATACTTTTTCATAAGTTCCACAGAACTGCAGAAATACAACTCTTAAATCGGGAAATGGAAAACTGGGGGTGAAGGGGGAGTAGGTACCCTCCTAGTGTATTGAGTGAAACAACTTATATACAAATGATTAGATACAAAATGTGTACAAAGAAATATGTTGGGCCCTGGAGAGACAAGCTGGAGGAGGAGTGAAGATGCCCAGATCCAGGAGATGGAATGTCTTGTTTGAGTACAGCAAGGAAGTCAGTGTCATTGGACTACAGAGTACATGGTATGGGTTTAAATCTGGCCTCAGATACTTCCTAGCTGTGTGACCCTAGGCAAGTCACTTAATCTCCATTGCCTAGCCCCTTACTCCTCTTCTATTTTAGACCCAATATACAGTATTAATTCTAAGACAGAAGGTGAGGGCTGAAAAAAGGAAGAGTACATGGTGGGATGGAAGGGGTAAGAAATCTGGAAACTTCTTTCCACAGAGATGCTCAATAAATTCTTCTTGGTTGACAGAGAAAAAAATAAAATAATGTTGAGTAAAAAAAAAAGAAAGAAAGAAATCTGGAAAGGTGTTGGAGGGGGAGGGGGAACAGGTTAAGAAGGACTTTGAGTGCCAAACAAGATTTTGTCTTTGATCCTGGAGGTGATAGGGAGCCACCAGGGTTTATTGAGTTGGAGTGTGTGTGTATGAGTGTGACATGATTGATCCTGTGCTTTGAAGGATGAGTAGAAGAGGTAGGGAAAGCCTGATGGCTGGCAGACTACCCAGAAGGTCATTGCAGTAGACCCATATGTGGTGGTAAGAGCTTTTACCAGGGTGATAGCAGTGTCAGAGGAGAGGAGGCATGTGTGAGATAGCATGAAGGCAGAAATGACAGGCACTGGCACCAGATTGAAGAGGAGAGGATGAGTTTGTGTGGAATGAAGGGCATATGTGGGAAAGTAGCTGGAGAATAGCAATAATTAGGTGGTCCAGAATGTCTGACAGCATCACGAAGATTCGAGTTCTAATCCTTCAACTTCTTATGCTTAAAACTGCCCTATATACAGAAGAGATGGCCTTGAACTGAGTTTTGAAGCAAGTCAAGGATTCCAAAAGGCAAAGGTTAATGGGTTAGTGGGGGGAGCTGCATCCTAGGTATGGGGGGACAGATAGCCCCTGCAAAGATGTGAAGAAAGGAGATGGAATGGTATGTGTGAATAATGGCAAGGCTGTTTGGGTGAACCATAAAGCAAGTGGAAAGGAGTATTACAGAAGTCTGGAAAGGTAGGCTGGAAGCAGGGTGTAAAAAGGGCTTTAAATACCAAATGGAACACTGTGTAATTGATCCTGGAAGCAAGAGAGAGCAAGAGAAGGAACAGTTGGAAAGGTGAGATGAAAACTAGGTCACTCTGTTCTATGTGAAGCCAAACATGGAAACATCCAGAAGGGGAAGTCGTCGATAGTGTCAAGCATGCTCCAGAGAGGCCAAGGATCCAGCGAGGACTGACAAAGAACATTGGATTTTGTGATGCGGCGGCTTAGTGAGAGTCTTCAGAGGATAGTGGGGAGCAAAATAAGGAAGGAGATGAAAGGGGACCACGAGTGGGGAGGATACAGGAAGTGTTTTAGAGAACTTATTTAGAAAACTTTTTCAACAAATTTGAATGAGCCATTCAAGCAACTAGTATTCTAAAGCATCTACCATGTGCCAGGTATTGTAAAGCACTGAGGAAATAATGACAAATAGTCTTAAAGAACTCACGGTCTAAAATGGGAGGAGAGAGACTGATTTATGAAAGATGCTGTTGCTGCTAATAATGATGACAATAATAATAATAAATGTCATTCAGTTATTTTTTTTCAGTCATGTCTGACTCTTTGTGACCCCATTTGGGATTTTCTTGACAAAGGCACTGGAGGCTCATGGGTAAGTAACTTGCCCAGGGTCACACAGCTAGTACCTGTCAGAAGCCAGATTTGGATTCAGAGAGATGAGCTTCCCTAACTCCATGTCGAGCACTTTATCCACTTCACCACCTAGCTGCCCTGCACTAACAATAAATAACTAACATATATGGTGCTTACTGTGGGAAGTGTGATTATTATCTCATTTGATCCTCACAACAACCCTTCAAAGTAGGTGTTATTAATATCCCCATTTTACAGATGGGGAACTGGAAGTAAACAGAAGTAAAGAGCTGGAGAAAGTGGTTCATTTGCGTTTGAGGATTAGGGGACCCAAGTTTGTTTGTAGGCAGAGGAGAAGACCCCAGAGGGGAGGGTGAGATTAAAGAAGTGGCAGAAGAGAGAAAGACTTCCCGGAGCAAGGACCTAGCAGAGATGGGAGATAATAGAACCAAGGTCAATGACTAGTTTTTGTAAAGAAGTATGGCACCTTCTCCAGGGTGATGACTGCTGTTCGATTTTAAGGAGGAGAGAAAAGGAAGTTCCCATTTGATGGCCCCAGTCTTCTCAGCAAAGTAGGAAGTTACGCATTTGTTGTAAGTATAGTGTGTTGGGGTGCAACTGGGCTTGTGGAGAGGACACTGTTTGATCTTCAGACACGGGAAAATGAATGCTTTTAGCGAACTAGATTTCTCCATCAAGAAAAATCCAAGGGCAAAGCAATTTCCATATACTTGCTTGACCCCCAGTGAGGTGAGCTATTATTAGCATGCAAAGAGATGCAAAAAAAAAATCGAGGTGATATTAGGTGAGAAATGATTGAGGCTAGAGGTGTTTTAAACAGGGCAGCAGAAACAGCATTGTTTCCTCTTAAGGAAAGAGGCAATAGCCATACATTACTGGATGCAAGAAGGTATTTTATTGGCTCCTATCACTCATCTATATAACTAGCAAGGGTGTGGGATTTAATCAATGTCCTGATAACCAACAATTAATGACAGAAACTTTACTTCATGAAATGGAACTATGGGAAGAACATTTGGATTTAGAATAAAAAAAGACCTGTGCTTTAAGTCCCTGCTTCCCTAGTTACTGTCTGTTTTCAGACCAATCATACTCACTCTGGTTGACTTTCCCCAACTGTAGAATGGGCATAAGAATATTTGCATTAACTGCCTAGGATCATTGTGAGGACCAAACAATATAGAACATATAAAAATGCACACAACATCTTTTCAATTGCAATTCCTTTGTGTGTGAAGGTGATGATGGGTTTGTGTTGGTTAGTTCTATATGGGCCATAGGAGAAATTCATGTTTTTTGCTCCCCAAAAGGAAAGAAAGAACTCTATGACTGATTTTGTTACTAAACTGAGATGCTCTTACATTGAAAATATTCTCCACCTCATTTTTTCCTGCAGAAGTTGTGATTCACTATAACATTTGCTGAAATATTTGGTATACTTTGATACTTGGGACAAGGCCAACTAGGAGGCATAGTAGATAGAGTATTGGGCTTGGAACCAAGAAGACTTATTTTCCTGAATTCAAAATTGTCCTCAGATAGTTCCTACCTGTATGACTCTGGGCAAGTGACTTAATCCTATTTGTCTCAGTTTCCTCCTCTGTAAAATGAGCTGAGAAGGAAATGGTAAACCGCTCCAGTATCTCTGCCAAAGAATCCCTCCAAATGATGTCAACGAGGAGTGGGATGTGACTGAAACAACTGAAAAATGACAACACAAGATGTTTTTGTCACAGGCCTTACTCTCAAGGAACTTAAAGCCTTGAAGAAGGATAGACATGTATTCTAATAAATGTCATAGATGGTAGAATGCAGTGGGAATATTGAGAGCTAAAGTATAATGAGAAATTTTAAAAGACCCTCACCTTCTGTCTTAGAATCAATACTGTGCATTGGTTTCAAGGCAAGAGAGCTGTAAGATCTAGGCAACTGGGGTTAAGTGACTTGCTCAGGGTCAAGTAGCTATGAAGTATCTGAGATCATATTTGAATCCAGGACCTCCAGTCTCTACCCTGGCTCTGAAACCACTGAGCCTCCTAGCTGCCTGCTAGGAGGAGTTCTTGAGGGAAGAGAACACTTTCACCTACAGTAGTCAAATCAAGAAAGGCTTCATGGAGAAGGTGGCATATAAATTGACCTCATAAAGGAAGGACTTCAACAGATAGAAACTGGGGTTGGGAGGAATCAATCAATCATCAAGTATTTATCAAGTACTTACTATATGCTAGGGACTGCCTTTAACGATCTGACATTCAAACATGGGAGACAACTCATAATGAAAGTGTGTATACAATATATGCAAAATGAATGCAAGGTACAGAGAAGATGCTTTAGAAACGGGGAGGGGGGAACTACTAGGAAAGACTTCAGGAAGAAAGCAGGAGGAATAGGGAATATAGAGGACAAGAGAGGGCAAGATTGACTACCCTGTGCACTGAGCATGAGCATGGCTGGACAGAAGAGTGCCAGAAAAAGGGAAGCTAGGTGTGGACAATCTAGAAAAGGTAGGAAGGGGCCAGGTTGTAAAAAGCTTTGGGGAAAGGATAATATACTGAGAATAACATGAGATGTGGTAGAAAAGGTAAGTTGTAGTATACTCTGGACACCCTCATTGGTGGTTTCTACTGTGTTAAGTGAGCTGCTGAGGTTTTCTGAGTAGAGGAGTGACTTGATCAGAGCTGTGTATTAAGAAGTTGTTGTTCATCCTTCTTTTCAAAAAGGACTAGTGACATCATTGGGTGATGTCTTGACTCCCTTATCAATTGGATTTAAGTGAGGTAGATCTGTACAAAATTAAGAAGTTAACCGATGTGTGGAAGATTAATTGGAGACAAGAAACCAGGAGGCTATTGCAATGCAGTTGGGCAACTCTTCTGTAATTATTAGTTATAAGATCATAGATCTCCTGCAGAAGGGTCTTCAGGAGCCATAGACTCCAAACCCTTAATTTAACTGAGGAGGAAACTGAAGCTGAGGGTTGCAACTTGGTCAAGGTCACATAAGTAGTGTGTTATCAGAGGAAAAATTTGAATCCAGGGCCTCTCACCCTAAAAGCAACACTTTCCTCTTACTATCATACTACCTCTGTTGTCTTAGGCGATAACTAGGGGTGCTTGCCTAGGGCTATAATCAGTAAGCCTTAGAGGTGGAACAAAAGCCTCAATCTTCTTTACTCTAAGGGCCAGACCTCTATCCAAGGGGCCTCCCAACCCCAAAACAACATATTGGACTTAAAAAAGTTAAAAAACCATTCATAACCCTGGGATTTGTAAAGTAAATAAAGGGTTGCATGATAATACATGTATAAACTAGATTGAATTTCTTGTCAACTCAGAGAGTAGGGAAGAGGGTAGGAAGACAACATGAATCCTATAACTTTGGAAAATGTATGTAGAAATTTATTATTTAAATAAAACAAAGATAAAACATTTAAAAATAAATAAACAAACAGGGACAGCTAGGTGAATAGAAAGCCAGACCTGGAGATGGGAGATCTTGGGTTCAAATGTGATTTGAACATTCCCTAGCAGTGTCACCCTGGGCTCTTCTGCTTTGGAACCAACATTTATTATCATGACCAAGACAGAAGATAAGGGTTTTAAAATAAATAAACAAACAAATAGACAATGCGTTTTAATACCTAACCAGAGTTAACACTTGCAAAAAAAAAAATCCATATATTTTTGTTTAAACCCTTACCTTCCATCTTAGAGTCAATATTGTGTATTGGCTCCAAGGTGGAAGAGCGGTAAAGGCTAGGCTAATGGGGGTTAAGGGACTTACACACAGCTGGGAAGTGTCTGAGGTCGGATTTGAACCTCAAGACCTTCCCATCTCTAGGTCTGGCTCTCTATCCACTGAGCAACCTAGCTGCCCCCCATCCATATGTTTTTATTTTCAAGTAAAGAAAACTTGAGGCCATATCCTTGATATGGTTTTATTAATATTCACCCTTGTAGGAAAAAGGGCAAGAAGGGAACACAAGATATTGAAAGGTTTTCTTAACAAATCCTTGTTAAAGGAGCTCGCCTTTCCTGCCCGCTCTCCACACCCCTGTCCTGGAAGGTGAGGCTCGGGGCTCTGGTATCCAAATAACTGGCAGGCCCCACGGAGCCAGGCATTAGCACTCCACCTCCCCTCGCCCTTCATTCCTTGCGCCAGGAGGATGAACTCACGCTGTGACTCAGCCCCCCGGGGGCTTTACTTTAGCAGATTTAAGGAGACACATTTCACAGCTTACAGCTGCGAGAGGAGGTGATTATCTCCTTTATTAAACAGCTGTGACGCCTGGCATGGTTACACTAGGGTTCACATTCCTGGGAACCCCAGGCTTCGACTCTTTTTAGCCCCCCAACCCCACTTGCCCGAAGGAAGCCCGGTGCTGCAGGCGGGAGGATGCCCGGTGGGGGCGTTGTCACTCCTTTACAGGCCCCGCCCACCCCGCCCGCCGAGAGGGGGAATCCCCGCCCATTCTGTCACCGGCACTGGGGAATCCCCGCCCTCAGCTGGGTCACTCGCTGGGAGGGAGTCCCCGCCCCTAGGTTCGTCCGGAGGCTGGCTGGGAGGGAATCCCCGCCCACCCTAAGAGGCTCGGGGAGTCGGGAGCTCTCTGGGGCTGGGATTGCCGCTAGAGGAGGTTCGGGTCTCCAAACCTCGGCTTTTTCTACGCCCGTCAGGGTGCTAGGTGTGCAGCCGTGGGCTACTAGAGTTAAAGAGAGCTTGGAGTAGAGGCAGCCGGGGCTGCTCTGGGCGGCCCCCCGGTGGTAGTCAGCTCAGCACCGGCACCGCAGGGGCGGCGGCGGCGGCGGCGGCGGCGGTAGCAGCGGCAGCGGCGGCAGCGGCGGCAGCAGCGGCAGCAGCAGCAACAAGAGCAGCTGCAACATCTCGGGGAGCCCGGAGTCCGTACCTCGGCGGGCCTCACCTCGTTGGAGGAGCCGGAGCAGGAGCGTGCGGCGGGCAGGTGAACAGACCCCCGTCCCCTTCTCGTCTGCTCCCCAATCCCAGGTTTTGGGACCGCGTTGGGCAGAGGGAGAGGGGAGGAGGGCAAGGGGACAGGGTCCTTTTCACCGGGCGATTCGTATACAGATGTGCACCTCTGCTCAGTCCGAGGCTGCGGCGCCTATCGCCCCACTTCCCGGGAAAGTTTTTCCGGCTAGCCCCGGGACCAGACTCAGACGGGCCAGTTGATTCCCAGACTTTGCACCAGGGAGCTGGATGCTCTGGAAAAGGGAGAACCCAAGCCCAGTCCTAGAGAAGGCGGGGTTCAGGGTTGGCCGCTGGATGGGGGCGCCAAAGGGGAGATCTTCCAACTCGGAAGGCTCAAACTCCTCCAGCTGCTATTCTGATTTTAAAGAACTTGGCCTATGGGAGGACGAAAAGGGCGAATAAGATTTGCAGCGAGTCTGTCCCTTAATGTTCCCCTCTAAGACAACCAGGAATCCTTGGAGCCCGCAAAAAGGGTCTACCCTTTGAGCACTTCCTTAGAGCTCCAGCTGTCCAAGACTTTAGCTGCAGGTGATACAGTGGGGAGTGGGACCTTCAAGCTAAAGAGCCCCCTTTTACTGCATTTTTCATCCTCTAGGGAAGCGGTGCAGATGTGGAGGGGTGGGTGGGTGGAGGAAAGTCAGCGCACGCCTCTGCAGAGGAGCCCACAAAAGTAGAAGGATATGAGTAAAGAAAGGTGCCTCTTCCAGGCTGGGGATACACCCAAAACAGAGTAAAGGGAAAAGAGAGCCCAGGAAGGTGCATACTTCTGGGTTGTTAGGCTGAGTGTGGAAGTTCATTGAAACCTGTCAGGGGGTGGTGGGGAATGTGTTGATAAGGGCATCTGGGCAGTGTACATGTCACCCACAATTCCTTCAGCAGCCTGGGCTCTTCACCCATCCAAACTTCCAAGGCTCAGAGATCTAGGATTGGGTCTTTACTCTGCTCGACCCCCCCCCCCCCCCCAACTCTCCTTGCTTTGAAAGCCAGTCAGAACTCTGCTGGATCAGTCGGTGATGGGGGAGGGGAGATGCCAAGACCCTGATTCTCAGCAGCAATTCCTGGCTGGTATTATAGCACAAGTACCTTGATGAAGGAAACACGTGTGGTGACAAGGTTTAAGGTTTGTTACTAGTCACTTTACAGACACAATCATGCACATCTACTTTGGAGGGCACCCGGGGTTCTTAAATCGTCTGTGATGAACAATTTATTTGGCCTCCCTTCGTCTTGGGGGGGTGAGGTGAGAGCGGGAGGAAAGAAGGGAGACACATACACACACACACACACACAGAGAGAGAGAGAGAGAGAGAGAGAGAGAGAGAGAGAGAGAGAGAGAGAGAGAGAGAGAGAGAGAGAGAGAGAGTGAGAGAGGTGAGTGAGAGAGATGAGAGTGTGAGTGAGAAAGTATGTGTGTAAAAGAGCACTTTTTGCTTCCTTTACTATCAGAGGTTATTCCTCAATGACAAAAAAGGAAAAAAAGTCCTTCAAATTTGATGACAAAGCTATTGTCACTACTGTCACAGAGCTAGTGTGATTTGTGACAAGGCTGCAAAAGATGATCAACAGCTTTTACCTCCTCCACACCAAGACACTGTGGCTTTGAGTCACTAGTACCTGGGTGGATAGGTTGGCGCTACTTTCCTGGACTTTGTGGTTTGGGAATCTGCCCATCAGAACTAGAACTTGAGCTTATTTTTCTAGCAGTATTTTAGCCCCAGAGGAAATGATCACTATTCCCATAATGATAGTGACTTTGCATTGGAATGGCATTTTAAGGCTTATAAAATGTGGCATTTTCAGGCAGTTTCAAGCCAACCAGAGGCCTTTACTGCATCTTCCTATAACCTAATCATAAATTGTTGAATGACTATTTGGGATTAGGTATTTGAGGGAATAACTGATGTAATGTCCTGGTGATATGTTGTGGGGTCCTCATCAACATTTTCCACTGTAATTAAAATAAATAGGCACCCAGTGGAGCTTTTGCTAACAACTAGGGTAATATGTGTTTAAGAAGCAGAGAGTGAAGGTGAGAAGTGAGTCTGGGGAGACTGTACCTGTACCTTGCCAGATAAATATTTCTTTAAAGTGATTAAATGGAACTTTAATAGCACATATTCTATTATAAATATATTAGAAGGGCTTCATAATTAAACAAATCTTCTGGGCACTCCCTCATTCAAGAAATATTTGAATATCCTCCATATGGAAGATTTGGTACAAGGTACCATGGATAGTATAGAGAACCTAGAACCATAGAACATTAGTCCTAGAAAGGACCTTAATGATCATCTAGTTCTAGAGAGATCGAGGTGATTTGCTGAAGGTCACATACATCCATTGAATTAGTGGCAGAGAAGACCTACTCAATTCTGTGTTCTTTCTACTTTATCACAGCTGCTAGTTAAGGAGTTTATAGTCTAGTAAGGGAGACAGATATAATGAATAATGTGGTATAGAGAAGAGAGAACAAGTTTTGGAGTCAAGAGGGCCTAGATTCAAAGCTTGTGTGGTAGTGCTAGTGCCAGTATTTCACTGACACAACTTCTTTCATTCCCACCCACAAGATGAGGGGACTATACTAAGACAAAGCTATTCCTGGAACCTGACTGGCCTCAGCTTCTCTGGTTCAACTTTCCTCTGTGCCATCCATGCTAACATGGGGTAGGCTCAGAACAAAGCTGCCCTTGGGGTCTGATTATCTTTGGCTTCCCTGTTACACTTCCCTGTTGGCTTTCCTGTTTTTTGGTCAGCTACAGGGATTTAAAAAAATGCCAACCCTGTGGCTTCTGGGACTCTCAGACTTGAGCGATGCCTAAGACCACTCAAGTCATCCCAGTATCCCACCGACAAAACATTTCTAGATGGAGACCAAGGGCCATATACAGAGCAACTATATATAACTATATACAGGTCTTCTTATAACCCTATATCCCAAACTGTGGGATGACTGGGAGGAAGTATTTGTGGGATCACTGATGTGTTGTCTAGTCTGTGTTTGGGTTGTGTGATCTTCAACAACTTTTTCCATTATAATTTTTTTGCAAAAATTAGGTGCCCAGTGGAATCTTTGCTGTTGGCTAGGGTAATATGTTTGTGGGGAGGATAGACCCCCTAAATCCTGGTTGCATATTCTTTCTCTATTAAGGTAAAGTAAACTTTATTTTGTAAAGGTTCAGTGATTTGTGAATACCTCATTTCATCCCAACATTGAACTGGAACTAAAAGGGTGGCCCAGTTAGTCTTGATTTTGACACCTGGGCTCTGAATTTTACTACTCCAGTGATCTTGAGTCTCCTGGAGCTGAGTGGGAGATAGGGGTAGGGTAGGGAATTGGATTAGATATCCTCTATGCTCCCTTCTCAGCTCTAAATCTTTGATCCTCCAAATAAATACAATTTATAGATGTAACTCACATATCATTAATCTGACCAATGTTTTGCAGTAAAGCCAATAATACATTATGACCAAGCCCCACAAAAATGTCATAAAACCCTACCGAACCATGTGCTAAAATGTCACTTGACCAATCACCCATTTATAATGTGACATTGTTCCAGTGAAACCAATTGCCCCTTGTAATTTCATTTCACCTAACATAGTGTTTTCTCAGAAAGAATTAATGACTTTAGATGGAGTAAGACCATAGGCAATTCACTTAATCAATGCCCTAGGCAGTTCTCTAAAACCATAAGTTACAGATGAATTGCTGATAAGGGGGATACAAAATATAATAAATAGTAAGCTGGGGGTGGGGTAAGGCAACTCTTACAAGAGGACTTGCTGCATTTCATTTTGAAGGATAGGTAGATTTCAACATTCCAAAATGGGGATTGGGGTTAGGAAGGAAGAGAGAGAAGATATCAGAATAGATTGAACAGGTTGAATAGAGGCACAGAGTGAGAAAGTACGATTCATGTTCAGGGACAGATAAATGGTCCACTTAGCCATAAACACTTTTTAAATGCCTTACCCGTCCCCATGTTAAGTGCCGAGGATCAAAAGAGAGGTAAAATGACATTTGTGGCTTGAAGAAACTCCTAATCAAATGGAGAAGACAACATGCAAATAAGTATGTACTAACAAACTGTATACAGGATAAATTGGAAATAATCAAGAGGGAAAGCTCTACAATTCAAGAGAATTGGGAATGGCTTCCAGGTAGAAGGCAGGATTTTTTTAAAAAACTGAGACTTGAAGGAAGTCAGGGTCTCTAGGAGGCAGAGATGAGGAGGGGGAGGACGTCTCTTCCAGGAATAGGGAGGAGAAGGAGGCAGACTGTGAAGATGCCCAGATCAGGAGATGGAATGTCTTGTTTGAGTACAGCAAGGAAGCCAGTGTCACTGGACTACAGAGTACATGGTATAGGTTTAAATCTGGTCTCAGATACTTCCTAGCTGTGTGACCCTGGGTAAGTCACTTAATCTCCATTGCCTAGCCCCTTACTCCTCTTCTATTTTAGACCCAATATACAGTATTAATTCTAAGACAGAAGGTGAGGGTTGAAAAAAAGAAGAGTACATGGTGGGGTGGAAGAGGGAAGAAATCTGGAAACTTTTTCCCACTATCAGAGATGCTCAATAAATTCTTCTTGGTTGACAGAGAAAAAAGTAAAATAATGTTGAGTAAAAAAAGAAAGAAAGAAAGAAAGAAAGAAAGAAAGAAAGAAATCTGGAAAAGTATTGGAGGGGGAGGGGGAACAGGTTAAGAAGGACTTTGAGTGCCAAACAAGATTTTTGTCTTTGATCCTGGAGGTGATAGGGAGCCACCAGGGTTTATTGAGTTGGAGTGTGTGTGTGTGTGTGTGTGTGTATGAGTGTGACATGATTGATCCTGTGCTTTGAAGGATGAGTAGAAGAGGTAGGGAAAGCCTGATGGCTGGCAGACTACCCAGAAGGTCATTGCAGTAGACCCATATGTGGTGGTGAGAGCTTTTACCAGGGTGATAGCAGTGTCAGAGGAGAGGAGGCATGTGTGAGATAGCATGAAGGCAGAAATGACAGGCATTGGCACCAGATTGAAGAGGAGAGGATGAGTTTGTGTGGAATGAAGGGCATATGTGGGAAAGTAGCTGGAGAATAGCAATAATTAGGTGGTCCAGAATGTCTGACAGCATCAGGAAGACTCGAGTTCCAATCCTACTTCAGATACTTATTAGCTCTGTGACCTTGGATAGGTTTCTTAAATACTTTGTTTTCTTTCCTTGTCTATAAATAGGGATAATAATAGCACTGACCTCCTAGTTATTCTATCTCAGCATATCAAGATGCCCCCTCTAAGTCCTCCAGGAGAAAGTCTAATGAAGTTGCCATGACCTGAAATTTTTAAACCTCATAGCTAGTGATGATATATAGATAAACATATATGGAGAGACAAAATAAATATCCCCACTATTTGTCAGTAAAGGGAGGAACAAGCATTTTTAAAGTGCCTACTATGTGTTCCGGTACCATGCTAAGTCCCTTTTAAAAAATATCTCATTTAATCATTGAATGGTCAGAGAAGAGGGAGAGAAGGGATACTGATTATTTTGAGAAAATGTGTAAAATTTTATATGGATGGACAGCTGTGGAGAGGCTTTGGGGGCTACTTCACTAGAACCGTTTTCTTGTCACTTTTGATATGGATAGCTTTACTTCATTAGAGTAGCAGCCTAAGGTCAGCTAGGTGATGCTATGGATAGAAAACTGGTCTTAGAGTCAGAAAGTTCTTGTTCAGTTGTTTCAGTTGTGTCTGACTCTTTGTGAGTGCTTAATATTTCCTTCTCCAGTTAATTTTCCAGCTTTGAATTCACAAAGCTAACTCTCCTTGATTCCCAACCTAGGGCTTTGGCCACTACACCACCTATCTGACTGGAGTTAGGAAGACCTGAGTTCAAAGCTCTGTCACTGTCATTTCACAGCCTTCAGTTTCTGGTTTTTGTTCCTAAAGTTTACATTGTTGTCATTAAAATAACAAATGTTTTCCTGGTTCTGTTTGCTTGGGTTTTTTTTGCATCAATTCATATGTCTTCTCATACTTCTCTGGATTCTTCATATCTAACATCTTATGTTGCATTTTGTGCCATGGTTTGTACAGCTATGTTTAATTCCCATTCACTGGGGTATCTTTCTTATTTTAGTATTATTTTTTTAAATTTCTTTGTTCCCTTGAAAAAGGTTGCAAATATTTTGGTCTAAATGAGACGTTTCTTTCTGTCTTTGACCTTCTTGCGGTTTATCCTTAGGACTGAGATATGTGCATATGGACATTTTAGTGACTGTTTTTTAGCATAGCTCAAATTGCTTTCCAGAGCAATTGGATCAATTTATAGCTCCCTCAACAGTATAATCATGTGTGTGTTTTCTCCAGGACACTTCAATGTTGACTATTTTCACTTATTTTTTTAAACCCTTACCTTCCATCTTGGAATCAATACTGTGTATAGGTTCCAAGACAGAAGAGTGGTAAGGACTAGGCAATGGTGGTTAAGTGACTTGCCCAGAGTCACACAGATGGGAAGTGTTTGAGGTCAGATTTGAACCTAGGACCTCTGGTCTCTAGTCTGGCTCTCAATCCACTGAGCTACTCAGCTGCCCCCTTTCACTTTTCTTCTGTTGTTGAGTCTTTTTAACCATGTCTGCCTCTTCTATGACCTCATTTTTGGGGTTTTCTTTTCAGTTATGTGATTCATGTTCTTTCCCTCCCTTCCTCCCTCCCCCCTTCTTTTTTTGGGTTTTTCTTTTCTTGAAAATTGTATTTAATTAGTTAATTTAGAATTTTTTCCATGGTTACAAGACTCATGTTCTTTTCCTCCCCCCCCAACCCTCTTCCATATCTGATTGCAATTCCAGTGGGTTTAACATGTGTCATTGATCAAGACCTATTCCCATATTATTAATATTTGTATTAGGGTGATCTTTTAGAGTCTACATCCCCAATCATATCCCCATCGACTCATTTGATCTAGCAGTTGTTTTTCTTCTGTGTTTCTACTCCCACAGTTTTTTTTCTCTGGATGTGGATAGTGTTCTTTCTCATAAGTCCCTCAGAGTTGTCCTGGGTCATTGCATTGCTGCTAGTAGAGAAGTCCATTATGTTCTATTGTACCACAGTGTATCAGTCTCTGTGTACAATGTTCTCCTGGTTCTGCTCCTTTCGCTCTGCATCACTTCCTGGAGGTTGTTCTAGTCTCCATGGAATTCCTCCAGTTCATTATTCCTTTGGGCACAATAGTATTCCATCAGCAACAGATACCACAATTTGTTCAGCCATTCCCCAATTGAAGGACATCCCCTCATTTTCCATTTTTTTGCCACCATAAAGAGCGCAGCTATGAATATTCTTGTACAGGTCTTTTTCCTTATTATCTCTTTGGGGTACAGACCCAGCAGTGCTATGGCTGGATCAAAGGGCAGACAGTCTCTTATCACCCTTTGGGCATAGTTTCAAATTGTCCTCCAGAATGGTTGGATCAATTCACAATTCCAACAGCAATGGATTAATGTCTTTGGGGGTTTTCTTGACAGAGATACTAGAGTGATTACCATTTCCTTTTACAGCACATTTTATGGATGAGGAAACTGAGGCAAACAGGTTAAGTGACTTGCCCAGGGTCACATAGCTAGGAAGTATCAGGCTGGATATGAACTCAAGTTTTCTTGACTGTAGAGGTGGCCCTTTATCAATGGACTGACCATATAGCTGCCCCGATTTTCATTTTTTTCTGGTCTTTGCTGATTTGCTGGGTGTGAGGTAAAATCTCAGGGCTGTTTTGATGCACATTTCTCCTATTAGTGATTTGGAGCAATCTGGGACAGGGATAATTATTCCCATTTCCTGTCACCTCAAGACCTCATCAGCACTTGGGATGAGTTGTCAAGGTTATGGGAAACCTTAAACACTATTCCTAAAGGAAAGCAGAGTAGGGACTGGGTGCAAAAGGAATCCCAAGAGCCTGCAGATACACAGCACTTGGATGTCTGCGGCACAAATGTTATTAATAAAATTATGCTACAATCACAGGAACTCCAAGGGGCGTTTATTTGTTGAATTGGATGTGACCAGGGAGGCTGTACAGATGACCACTTTTCCTGACAAACCTCATTTCTGGCACCTGAAAGCAATGCATTTCAAATATTATGGATGAATATGTGCCTTCAGAAAGGATGACCTCGCCTCCAGCTATTTTAGAGGACTGACGGTTTTTCACAGCCTGAGGCAAAGAGCTTCTGGTCCAGAGATAAAGTAGAGTAAAATTTCAGTCAATAAGATCTAACTCACTGGACAGAACCCTCAATTACATGGTGGCAAAAATGTAAATTTCAGGCCAGAGCGGAGATTTCTCAGGAAGCTGGAATATATGATTCTTAGAATCATCTTTCCCCTGTCCTTGGTAGGAAGTGTTTCTCTTCTTGGGGGGGGGGGGCGGGCAGCTGTGATAGGGCTCCTGGGGCATCAGGCAATGTTCTTATCATCCCATTAGTCCAAGATGCTCATTACTGCTCCTTTTCCTTGGCTCACCAAATTCTCCTCCCCTCAACTGCCTTCCCTTCTTCTTGGCCTAATTTTAGCCCTTGAGCTCCAAATCCACTTCTTCCATACAGTCTTTTTTGATACCTGCCACCCTACTGCTTTCTCTGAACTCCTAAGGTACGTTAGAAAGCTGTATGATCTTTATCCTTCGTTTCCTCAAGTACAAAATGAGAAGGTAGGCTAAATCAGGATTTCTTAGCCCAGACTCTATAGTTCTCTTGGACATATAGATAGATTTCTGAGAGTCCATGAATTGGGAAAGGGAAAAATTGCATCTTTCATTAATTTCTGGTTTCCTTTGTAATGTTTTATATTTTATTTTATACCTTTCTAAATATTACTCTGAGGAGGGGCCTAAATGCTTTCCCAGATTGCTAAAGGGGACCATGACACAAAAAAAGGCCAAAACCCTTAGAGATAATCTCTAAAATCCTTCTTGGTTCAAAATTCTTTGATCCTAAATTTGCCCACACAATTGAACATTTAAATATTCACTGAATTTTGTTGTTTTCTCATTGGCTCCTGATTGCTGATTTTGTCTCTTCAATGATAATAATATAGGGATAAGAACTGGGTCCTTGATTCCATTAGTGTAGGAAATTTCCAGGTTAGGGAACTCCCTCCACCAGTGTAGCCAGGTATCTTCTCTGCAATTTAGTTTCAAAGAATTGCTTAGAGTGTTGAGGGATAAATGATTTGCTGAGAGTCATGAAACTCCTCTTAGAACCCAGATCTGCAGTCCACCATGCCTAGCTGCCTCTCCTAATTTTAAATTTTAAAGCAAAAATACTTATATTATTTAATTTAATCCTCACAATTATTTTTTTGAGGAGGATGTAATGGATATCCCTATTTTTCAGGTGAGGAAACTGAGGTTATTTTCACTTGCATTTCTTCTACAAGTTTGTCCAGTTAACATTTCTCTTTTGTCTATCAGTATTTCCACCTAGAGAGTGCCTAAAGAGGGGTTTGAACCCTTGGTTTTCCTTGCCAGATGGCATGCTTTTTAAGTGCTAACGCAATATTTTAAATTTATTCTGTATGCTCCACAATGCCTAGTACAGCGCATAGAAGTGAGCTCAATAAATATTTGTTGACTAGTTAATAGATGGGAAAATGGATCACACAGTTCTAGGTGGAGCCAAGATTGGAAGCCAGTTTCTTAGTAGAGCCAGTGCTGGCTCTTTCCATAATACATTCTATTTACTTCTTGCTTGTTACATACATCATTGGAAGCCCTGACTGTTTTAGTGCTCCATGCCTGGCGTAGTCCTTTCTGGTCTGAGAAAACAGCAGAACCCAGAGGATCCTCACTCCCTAAAGCATTTTTTTGTGGCACTGAGGCAGTGCTGTCTGGAGTCTCCACATTCAGGTAGCTTTAGCCTCTCTCCATGACACGTGCTCTAATGCCTAGACTCATTCTGTTAGCTCACTAGTACTGGCTCAGATACAGCCAAGAAACTGCTCCTGCCAGCAATGCATTTGAATTCATGACGTTCCCTATATTTTACATTTTACCTGCATGAGTCTGTTCTGAAGGAAGAGAGTCAGAGGTTATTAGCCTGCAGAAAATCAGACATTTAGGAAATTACTCTGCTTAAGAGGCAATTTAATGGAATCAGCCTGAAACATCTGGCAGATTTATTTATTTATTTATTTATTCTTGAAACAGAAAGTGGTTCTGTGGGTCAGAAAATAACCGCACTCTACTTGAAGAGAGGTGGAGGACTTCCCAGCCAAAACTGCTTTGGTTCTGCTGTAAGCACAGGAGGAAATACTGATATGCAAACAGGAAACATTAACTGAATAAACCTGTGGTAGCAAGAAATGCAGTTGAAGATGAAATTTTAAGCCCTCTGCAATACCATGGCCAATGGAGGTCATCTAATCTAACCCCCTGCCTTCCATTCAATAATTATCTATTAAATAATTATTATATGATAAGCTGATAGGCAACCCAACCTGACTTACTGGATAGCTGACTTCAAAGTCAGGATAATCTAGTTCAAGCCCTGCTTCTTGTACATGATGACCATTAGTAAGTCACTTACATTCTCTGTGCTCTAGGCAGCTCTTTAAGACTATTTAAATTGTGGGGCAGCTAGGTAGCATAGTGGATAGTGTGAAGTTTGGATTTAGCTATTTCCTGTTTGTAACAATGAAGATACTTAGTTTAACAAAATCAGGAATCTCTTGGGAACTCCAAATTACTCCACCCTACTTAGACCTTACTTTAGGGGAAGATAAAGTTGTAATCTCCTGATTGAACAATGAAGGTACTTAGTTCTCACCTTATAGTGAAGCTAGAACTTTAAGCCAAGTCTATTTTTAGATCTTAATACAAAAAGATGTTAAGTAACTATAAAGGTTAAATTAATCACAAAAAGGTCAAGTAACTTACAAAAGGTGAACTTAAAGAAGTGTTAAGTAACTCCAAAGATATAATCAAATCAAAGAAGATGAGAACTAAAAGTATGGGCAGTCCTGGAGAAAAGCTTTTGATATGATTGGTAGACGTGAAAATTTAGAGGAAGAGACACAAGGGTAAAACGTCTATATATTTGGGATTTTGGGCTCTCTCTGGCACCTTATTGGCAGTGGAGAGTTAGCTGAGAGCAGTGTGCTGAGCCTTCTGGCATCTTAGCATGGCTACAAGCTATTTGTCCAGTTTGGTGGTGAGTTTCTGGCTGAGTTTCTTCCTTTACTTTTCCAACTTTGTCCCCTTAGAAGGCTCTAATCTTCAGAGACCTAGAGGCAGGAATTTTAAACTCCCCATGGCACAGGCCAGGCAGGAGGAATCCTATATCCTCTTCCCTCCTTCTCCTTAAATTCCTTCCCTCTATATTAATTAAATTACCATAAATTTCCAGATTGACGGGTATTTTATTTTGGATTTTCTCCAGTGACCAATTAAATCTAGATTTTTAAGTCACAACCCTAAAATTATCTTGACAATAGAGCACCAAGTCTAGAGTTGGGAGGACATGGGTTCAAATCTAACTGCTCTATACTCACTTTACTGTGTTTGCCTAGTCCTTACCCTTCTGTTTTAGACAGAAAGCAGACAGAAAGTAATTTTAAAAGACTAGATAAGTTATAGATCTCCATTGGTAAAGGGAGTTTGCATCTGGGAGCTCTCTATCTGATTGAAATCACATGCAGATAAAAAAAAGTATGATTTCATGCATTCCAGATAGAAGAAACCTTATCATGTTTTTTAGCTTTTTTGAGTAAGACCTTCTAGAATTTGATGTTTTGCCTCCTTGGATGCTCCTGGCCCTCCTCCAAAGCAATGGTGATGGGTATATGATGAGCCCCTTAGACTGGAGCCTGATCCACTACTTCCAGTTCTACGGAATCTTTGATCTTTTTCACAATAATACCTGGTCTTCACCAGCTGCTTTGGTTGTCCTCAACCAGAAATCATCCCCAATTTTCTAGGTAAGCTCTTTAGGTTTGAGAATACCATTCTACTAGGCTGGAAATGCTTTTTGTTCATCATACTTCTTTTCTTGGGAGTGCTGGTCTGTTTTCCATGGGCACTGTGGTATGATTAAAGAGAAGTGAGTCCATAAAAATACTGCTTCTGCTCTGTCTGAAATCCTACTGATGAGATAATCCTGTCGGTGAAAAAGCATGTGAGTTGGTTTAATCATATGGCCAAACTCTTCTTCTTAAGCATATAGCTAAAATGACCACATGGAGAAAGTGGGATGGCAGAAGAGGGAAAGGGGAAGATGTTATTATGAAAAGGGGTAAATATATCTGGGAAGATGAGGCCCCAGGAGGACTTTAGCCAGCTAGAGGTCAGCATGAGCTCATGAGAGAAGGTGGAAAGGAAGTGGAAGGTGCTAGAGACTTTTGCACAAAGGGGATGTTTTGGCCATAAGGAATCTTGGGGATGCAATTGCCATGTGTCAGGGAAGCATCGAGAAAAATGATATTCCCTCTTCTATTCAGCAAACTGTATAGCTCTTTTCAGACCCTTCCCAATATGGGGCTTCCTTTTATTCTCCAAATTACAGGTCTGGCGATTCTACTATAATTCTGATACTCAACACTACTCTATTTCTGTGCAGCAGAACAGAAAACATTTTCTGAAAAAGGCAAAGTGCATATTAGGGTGGACAAGTTCTCATACACAACAGCCTCTTCCTCCCCTCTCTTCATTACACAGCTAATGAGTTCAGAAATGGAGGACTTTAGTCATAAAACATTATTTCCTCCATATAGCAATCTGTTATCCTTGTAAAGAAGTACCAGTACCTCAGTAACAGCTGAGTACAGTTGCTCTCAGCTATGCTGCCAAATGCTCTTAAGCTGTCTCTGAACTATTCTTTACACCTAAAAGGATGACAGTAAAGCCAACTTTATTAAAGTAACAAGTCAATAAATCTTGATGTTTTGTGTGTTGGCCAGTGAATACTTACAAACTGTGTCAGACTTCAGTTTGTACAAGTCAACTTTCCAATTTCCCCTTCTTCTTTTTGGCAAAAAGCATTTGAGGAACCTGAGGGAAAGTTTTGCCAGACTCGCGGGACTTCTGGGAGAGGCAATCTACTTCCTCAGCT